>NW_009186946.1:0-56422 GCF_000690835.1 Fulmarus glacialis | reverse complement strand
CCTGCCATGATATCAGAACTTGAGAAAAGGCAGAGCCTCTAACTGATTTTTTTGACAGGTTATAAAATATTAAAAGACGGTAAAGTTTTAAAACTCATTTTTAGGTATCTATCTACAGCCAAGTCCTGTTGGCCTAAGGGATCAATCAATGAAACAACATTACATAGAAATGCTGAATTCATGTTATCCTGGATAATCTATATTTCAAAAATGAGACTGAGCTCTTAAATGACCTGCACATGGATTTGATCTGCTCCTCCCTTTTAACTTGCACTTCAGTAGCCTGGCTTTAAAAAAATTAACTGTTTCAGTAATGTGGGAGTCCTTTCATTCCTACAGTCTTCTGATTAGTTCCAATAAAACTGAATAGTAATAAAGTTAAAATCCATTAGTGGGTACAAGACACACAACAGAACTCGTGCTGGTATTTTAAAAAATGTTGAGCCATTATAGCCTCCTGTGCAAGTTTGAATTTAGCACAAATATTTTTTGCTTTTTTCTTTTTTTGCTTGTTTTTTTTTTTAAATTTCAAACCTCAGCAACATGGGTCTCATTTTGCCATGTAATACTATAAAAACTATTCTGGCAGAGTACTGCAGCAGTGGCTCAAAACATGACTGATGAAAACCGTAAAAAAAGGACAGAGGTACCTTAAATAAGAATTAGACCGATTTTGAACATTTAAGACTTCATCTACATGAAAAGTGGTGCAAGAGGAGTGGATCTGTAGAGGGAAATATTTGGTACTGAGCACATTGTCTGTGTTAGGGCTGGGGGACAAATTGAGGAGCTTTCAGACCAGCACCAGTAGACATCCATGAGTGACTGGAGCGCTCTGTGCTCTCCCAGAGAAGATCTTGCAGTTTGGTTTCACCCAAAAAGGTCCAGATTTTGTGATGAGGCAGCACCCTGATGCAGCTTCAACAGCCTGTGCAGGAGCTCAACCTCACACCTAGTGTAGCTGCACAAAATGGTGCAAAACATCTTTTCAGCTCCTGCTTCCTAACGGTGCTTCCTAATTATCAAATTACAAATCTCAGAAACTCAGTGCAACTGAGGTTAGCTCTGGCCTAACGTGGTGTTTGCAGCAACTCCGCTCCCTAAGCCAAGAAGGAGGCATGACCTGATGGGCATTTCCACACCCCCAGCACTCAGCAGTAGGTTCAGGTCCAACACAAAATGCTTTTTGTTAAAAGATGCTGCATGGAGAAATCTCCCCTTTTCTGAGCTCGTCTCCAGAAAGGATAACCAGCCCAGTGGAAGGGGCTCAAAAGCCTTGTCTCCCTCATTGCTGGGCAGCGAGCAAGGCTGCAGGGGACATTTCCCAGGGCTTTTAGCACCCCCAGCTGAGGAGGAAACTAGCCGTGGTTTTCTCTTTCTCTGGTTAAATGCCCTAACCACTAAACAACTGTACAAAAGGACAAGCACCCCCAAACCTCCACCAGCAGCCAGGTTTTAAAAGGGAAGACAGATTAACACAGTGCATAGATGAACTACAAACCTCTGACAAGTGCTTGGATCAGAGGGTTTCCTCACAGGAAAAACAGTAGACTTTCTCCTCCTGAGGAATAATTGGAGGCCTGGCAGGTGTGCCTGGTGCTTAAAATAAAATAAAAAATTCCATGACTGCACTTTTCAGTGAAGTCCTCTTTTCCTGGATGAAAATCAATTAACTCTTCACTGTGCCTTGAGGCTAACAGACAGGAAAGAGATTAACAACAGGAAAAGAGACTTCAACTTTATTGTACAGCAGCGTAGGGCTCCCCATGCTTGATCCACTCCATGAGTCGTCTAATCCAGGGTCCCGTCTCTACCGTGAAAGTCCAAGGTGTTTAAGCACATGCTTAACTTCAGGCATGGGAAGATTTTCAACAGCCTGGTGGAAGTCTGGCATTCGCCTCTCCTCCTCCCCCCGCTTTGGGTGGGAGTTGCACACCTAATTGTTCTCTACCCCTTTGAACATTTCCACTCAACATGCTTTCCTAAACAGAGAAGAACTGCTGAGCTGGGGCCTTCTGGAGTAATGGCTCCATTAGGGAAGCTGCTTGTTAGCCTCTGTCGTCTAGTGGCTGGCTTTTGTCCTCAGGCATGAGGGTTTATTTGCATGCTTAGGAAAAATCTTTTTAAAATTCATTTTCAGATGATGCTGGCTATTCTTTTAGGCAACGGTCTTACCTTTTTCAGTCCTGTTAAGGACTTGGCTAAAATGTGTCACGTGGGTTAGGCAGTGTTACAGAAATAAGTTACCCTTTAATTTTATTGACTGTCTTTCCCTTTTTAATTAAGACAGTGGGTAACCAAAAACGCAGTGTCCCATCTTCTTTGTACTAGATATGATGCTATATCCTATTATCAGCTGTTAACTTCATCTTCTCCTTGATGTAAATCCTCTCAAAATAAGAAGCATTTACATACTCCTTATCATCCTTAGCCATTTTCAAGCTCTCCAATTTCTGTTATGTCATCTTCGAGACAGGAAAAGAAAAGAATCTTGGTAAGATTTATATCATGCCATTATAATAGTCCCTGGCTTAGTCTCTATCGTCTTCTTTATTTAATCTTTTTTTTTGCTGTTTCAGGTGGTGCTGACAAGTGATTGCAGAGTAGCTATAGTGAGATCAGAACCTGATATGATTGCACAGTTCAAATTAATCTTTCCAGTATGGATTAATTTCTGTTTATCACTTAGAATTAATATCAGCGTATTGTTTTTTCATCTCATTTAGATAGGACCCTACCTCGAGTTCCTAAACCATTTTGCCTTTTCTGCAGCATTGCTACTTTGCTATCCACTCTTACGAAGAGCGACGATTATTCTCCCTCTCCCTCTGTACAATGCTGTCTGTAGGAAAATAATGTGGCCTTCTACTTTCTCTTTCGTTTCCGTACTTGATAAGATCAGCTTCCTCAGACACACAATGAGGTAGCCTGTTCCATGATGTGCCCTGTGCAATGATCCTCTTCTGATATATCGATAAACAGCGAAGACTATATGGAGCAATAAACATCATCTTAATGGACTGTTTGCATAGACCGTAGACGCTCATCTGCTGATACCTGCATATAGTTCAACTACAGCACAAATATTAGTGGACAATCTGATATTAATTTAAAAATATCAGGTTATGAAAACTTTTTCTTCTGTTGTCAGTCTGTCATAAGAGTTGCCTTGTTCACCTTAAGACCTGCATGTTTCCAGTTTCCGTTCTTCTGCTTTTGGCTTCTGCTGCCTGGATCCTGTTACACATTTGTTAGTTGAGAAACATTATAGTTACTTAGAACTTCTTTCTTTGGGTGGATGTTTATAAACCAGTATTAAGTTAGCTCTTTAATTTCACCTTCATATGCTAAATATATAAAATTTCTTTCATAAGGCAAACTTTCCAGGCCTGAGATTATTCTTACAGATCTTTTCTCAAGCAATGCTTTGATATCCTTATCGAGGAATGACACTAAAAAAGAGACACAGCATTCTACTAGTGAATTAACTGATACTGTATTTATAGAGGATATCACCCTCTTATCCTCAGTTATATATCAAAACATCACATAACCCTTTTGGCCATAGTTTTACATGGAGAAATCATATTTAATTATCTGTCTGCTGTTACCTCTTAGTCTCTTCCAAAATCACTTCGTTCCCAGTGTTAATAGTATACATTCCCTCTATCCGATTTCTTCCCACCTATATGACTTTCTAAATGTCTATGTTAAAATGCATATTGTTTGACTGTTTCCAGTTCATCACATTATCAGGATATAATAATACCTGACCTATCCTCATCATTATTTAACCACTTCCTCCATCCTTAACAGACATGCTTCATAACATTTACATTCCATATAAAGTGATTAATATTTCTTTTTAGCAGAGAACCAATCTCCACAGAGCCCCACCAGAAATACTCTCACACATTAATGACTTCTCATTTATAATTATGTTTTGAGATGTAACAGTTGGGTAATTTTTAACAGTAAGATATGGTTTTCAATGACTTGAATGAAATGTGTATGTTCTGCATCTGGGCATAAAAAAAATGTTAGGATGGAAAAGGGTTGGCATTAATTTGTCCTTTCAAAAGTTTGACAAACATAGGAAAAAGTCGTTTTCATCAAAGTTTTCTACTGAACAGTCTTCTTTTTCACAATGAAAAAAAGTTCAGCAGAACTGAGAACTTGCATTTCAAAAAACAATTAAACAGAAACATCGCTGTGGTACCTTCTGGGAGTCATAGTTGAAATGCTTTCATTTTATTTCTTAACTCCCTAATTGTCCCACATATTTGACATTACACCAGGATGTCTCTCTGAGGTATGATGGTGCATTTTGACACTCCTTGCCTCACTATATTACAGGCAAAACTGGTGAATCAACATTAAAAGGAAGGAATTCAGGTGTGAATAGCATGTGTGCATAGACACACTTGGGGTCTAAAAGGAAAATTTATAGCCTTTCTGTATTTGCATTTTTTGATGGAAGGACTACATTTTCTGTGGAAACTCTTTGAAGCCCTACTTTGTATAACATGCACCGCTGTTCTATGTAAAAAAGCATTTAAATGTTGCCAATTTTCTTCCCTATTCAATAAAGCACTGAAGCACATTTATTTAAAATTGAGCACCTGTCTGCTTTGTGTAGCCCCCAAATTTCTAGTCTGGAGTGCTGAGATGCTTTATACTAATTTGGGGGTTTTTTTCCCACTCATTCCCCATACCAGCTCAAAACTTTAAGTTTTGGTTAACTCAACAGATTTTCTTCACTTTCACCAAATAAACTGCGTTTTCCGGCTTAGCTGAAACTCTCTTGTGCCTGTCCTCTGAGTAATTCTCCTTGCATAAGACTTCTCTCAGCTAGAATATGGTTGGGAAAGCAAGACTGCTGGCAGGCCAGCTTCCTACACACACATCTGAGAGCACGTGCACACACACACACACAAACACAAACACCCCTCTCCTCTTTCCCTCTGGTCTCTCTCCGCTGTTCCTCTCCTGATGGAATTCTTTAGAAACTACTGCTGAACACATTTCCCTGTGAGTTTGTCAAATGGCCTAAATGGGGCAACATTTTTCTCAGCTTCTTGGTGATATATCAAGACACAAAGCCACAGAGAATTTATTGTGCTACAAAATTGAGTCAAATGTATTTTCTGAAAATGCCACCCTCTACTGAGAACAGGATGCTTAGCCAAACACATCTGTGTTAGTCAAACCATTTCTCCCTTCTTTAAGAAATATTAGACCTCCATCTGTATGACTGCCTTTAACGACTGTAAGAGAGGATTCAGGTGGTTTCCCACTCTGCAATTGGCACTTTGTGTGGTGTTTAACAAGCAAAATATCTCATTGCAAAGGCAAATATACTTTCTTGGTATGCAAAAGAAAATTCAAAGCCTGATATCATCTTATGTGAAACCAGTTTTACAACCATCACTATTCTCTTTTGTAGTTCCCTTCCTCTTAACAGAGACAGGATACAGGCTTAACTAATGAGAAAAGGTAATTTATTCAGGCAAAATAACTTACTGGCATAAATCAAGAGGACACTGGTGGTACTGGAACTGTGGTGACTGGAGCAACTGGAACAGTGCTGGTGAGGGTGCATCCTCAGCTCTGCCAGAGGAGTCTGCAGGTCTGTACAAGCAACACAAGTGCCTAAGTTGTGCCCTTTCTCCTTCATCTGGACATCATCTGTCTCTTCCTTTTCACTTGCAGAGTGTGTAATTTATACAAAATACTGCTTAGCTTTACAGTATTTTCTCATTCAAGAGGAAGGTTATATTCAAAACTTTGGTGTGAGTGCAAAGGGAAGCGCTCAGTGAATTAAAGTAAGTGGAAAGTAGCAGGGAAGAAAAACAAACACTTGGCATGTTTCATAAGCTATGGACAGGCAAAGGGACAAGGTGCAAGCTTCCAGGCAAAATAACATCTAACGTGATCAATCTTTGACCTAGAAATAGGGAAGGAGAAGTGACAGAATATCCAAAATTAGACTATCTCAGTCGCACAATGTGGTGGCAACTCTAGACTTAGCTCCTAATTTGATTGCACAGTTGCATTTTATCTGCTCAGAAAAGGCTTTTTCCTAAGCTCTTATGAAATTTCCTCATAAATGAACGTCCATGTCTTACCTAATACGACAGATGTGTGATTCTTTAAATGATTTTTAAATGATCCCTGCTTCACTTTGAACCATTAGGCCACACCAGCCAGAAATACAAATTTTGTTATGAAAACCCTTATAATCAGCTTGCCCTTAAATGTTTACGCATTTAATTAACCCAATCCAAAAAGCCTAGAATATGGGAATGGTATTCTCCTTTATAAATGCAGATCTTCCTGTTCTGGAGCTGCCCATGATCTTTATAGCGGCTCCCTGTGCTCTGGGGGACTTGGGTCTGAGACCAGCTCAGCCAGCCTGGATGGTTCAGAGTTTACATCTATGTTCTGAGCTTTTAAATGCACAGCTAATAGCTTAAGTTGACTATCCAAGAATAATGAGATGATTTTACACCTTAGTGCTTGGGGTTTTTTCTGGCATTGGCTGCCTAGAACGAGAGAGGTCAGAAGTGACTCTCCTCTCTCCAGGTCCCTTATACCTTTGATTGCATGGGTTACTCACTGTGGCAGATGAAGATCAATTAAACTGTCACAACCAAATGGTCAGAGAAGAGCTCCCTGAAGAGTAACAATACAAAAAATTTTCTCGGAGACTTGCAGCATCTTATAAAAACAGCAATACCACCACTATGACCACTGTGACGTTTCATTATGGTAGAGAGTCAGGATTAATATCTAAGAGGCAATCGCTGCGGTGTCTACTCCAGCAATTATTTGTGTATGCACACACGTAGGAGATGGAGCAGGAATAGTGGAGAAATGACACACAATGCCTCTTTCCTTCCCTAGCGATGTCACACTTGAAATATGAAGCCCTCTCTGAGCTGATGACTTCCTTGTGCTGCTTATACATTATCCTGCCTGGGCGACAACCAAGTTCTGTGCAACAGTACTTCATTATTTTAATTAAGCTTATTGCAAGAGTAATCATCATTGCCATCAGTATCAATCACCAGTAATATTTCCAGTGATGTCTGTAAGTGATGAAGGTCCTAACTGACAATAAATAATAATGCTCCTGGCTTGAGTTGACACTTCATTGGACTTTGCCGGGTTGCTCTAAATACTCCAGGGCTTGCTACAAAAAGAACTATTTATCTATGACAAAAGCCGGGTCTACATCATATTTGTTTTGACTTCCCAAATGGATATGTTCATAATGTTTGCAAAATTTATCCTTTTGATTATGGCAGCTACCATGTCTGAAACACATTTTAAAAGAAATTAGAGAGCTCTCACTCCTCTGCTGCAGAAGTACTTTCCCATATATCCTTAATTAATATTACTTTCAGTAATTTCTTTATTTTCTTGGAAGAAGACAGAGTATAAAGTTGTTTGGATTACAAAAATGCTTTTGCCATTAGTAAGGAAAAGTCTGAAGGGACATCTTTCCACTTGCATTTAAATAAACCCACAGTGTCAAGATCTGATTGAAATGTATTACTTACATATTTAGTCCAAACCATCAGTACACTTGCTTATTCTTGTCATTATGTTGCTACGGTTTAAACACTCTGCCTCTTCTGGGTTTTGCTACAAATTTTCTTAGCTGGACAGAGACATTTCTGACATTTTAGAATTATCCTCATTTCTTTTGGTGCTTGTTAATGCTCTGAGGATGATCATTTGGAATTCAACAAGAGGAGACACACACAATTGTTCCAGAAACATAGACCTTAAAATATCAACATAATATTTCCAGGAAGTTTCAAAATATTAATATCATGGACAATAACCCTAAATTATCTTTTTATTATCTCTCATAAATAAGGCAAAATCCAGGACTACTCAAGAACAGTCGTCCACCTCAGCAATAGCCAAGCTCAGCTGTAAGGTCAATAGCTGACAGTCCACCCTTCTTTTTTCTCTCTGTCCTTCTTTCACCTCTCTCTCTCCCCTACAAAAGGCAGGCACTGAGCAGATGTCGCTGTGGTCCTTGATGGGTGATAGCAGAGAGGCTTGCTTATCGCACCGAACATTAGACAAGACAAGATTTTCCCAAATCAGATTTTCAGGAAATTGAAAGTTTTATGATTTGTACATATTGACAGGTAATACGATGCAGAAATTCTCTTTAATGACACAAGCCAGCAGAAAACACAGCACACGCCAATTTGCAGGACAAGAGCTCCTGTAAATACCCACCTCAGACTGTGTGTGGGATGTAATTATTCAGTAAGCTCCAAAATAAAACCTGTTGGAAGCAAACATCCAAAGGATCTTGTTATACGGCTCTTCGAGCGGGGCCACACAGCCATCCCCCAGAGCCCCTCTGGAGCTGTGGGACTGTCGCACAGCTCAGCTCTCCCCAGCCGGGCAGAGATGGGTCTGAGGTGGACGCTGCCTCCAGCCCAGCGCCAGCTCTCCCCAGTCAGGGACCGAAGGCAAAGGAGAGTGCAGGCAGGGCGGCAGGGCCTCTCCATCGTAATGGTATGAACATAATTTTAATGATCTTTGTTAGATGAAGCTGAAGATTTCACTGATTTTCAATGATGTTCTCCATGGAAGTAGCTCAGCCAGTACAGTTTTGAATCCAAAACATTGCAGAAAGCCTTCTGAAAAAGTGTGCAGTAGAGAAACTGGAGGCAGAGCAATTAAAAGAAATTGTACAATTCTCCTGGATGAAGGGATTCCTCCTTCCTCCATCACACACACTGCAAAGGGACACATGTCTGTATGAAGCACTTACAGCACTGAAGACCATTCCCACATTTCTTTTTTACTCCCGACACTCATTTCATGCATGCTGCCATTTTCCACACCCATTTTTTCTAATGCCAATATTTTATATACGGTTAGTTTAGGTGACACATTCCTCTGTCTGTCTATCTATCCACCTATCTACCTATTTACCTACCTACCTACCTATATCTCTCTTCTTACTGAGTCACTCCAAAACCCAATGTAAAAATGCAAATAGTGCTCTTTTTCACTTTCAAGGGGCTGAACTTATGAAGCGTTATTCTAAGGTCAGGCAATTTGTCCACAAGGGCACAGTTGTGTCCCTCTTCGTGGCTGTTCACTGCTGGGAAGATGCAGCCTGGTCCAGCCTGGATGCTTACAGAAAAAAAAAAACCTCAGAGGTAAATCTCCCGTGTTATATCAGGAGCGCGTTACACCCTCTGTTTTCTGAACATAAACACAACGCAATTTTGCTATGAGAGCCAGCCTGTTCCTGGCAGTCTATCCTTCTGAGGACTGTGAACACAGAAACAGAAACATTATCATTATTATTCTGAAGCTTTGTTCAGTGCGTAAAGCTATCATCACTTCTCTGAATGGGAGTTCTCTTTCCATTTTTTCCACTTTAGTGCTGCATCCCACCTTCACAAAGATGTCTCACTCTCCCAGTTTCTTCTCCTTACAGGTGTTAGATATGCCATATATCTCTTTCTATATATCATGTTACAGCGAGTCACGCTCCTGGTGCTTTGGGCTCTTTTTAAAATTACATTTTACACATCAGTAAACTTGTAATGTAGGAACTGCTTTCTTAGTGTTATTTATATCCCCGTGTAGCAAAAGAATTTGTCAGAGAATAATATGAATGTTATTTATCTGACGGCTCAGCTTTATTGACTGCTACATTTCATATCCTTCAGTACTTTTTGGCAGAGGAGTAAATAACAGCACTATTAACCTCCAGCACCAGTATAAAAATAGGCAGTTATTAAGGGGTAGATGTTACTTTGATTATTATTGTCCCACTCTGCTTTCTCTGTAAAAAATGAGATCCCTTTGTGGATCTAAAAAACCTCCAAATTTTATTTAAGTTGTAGACAGTTACCTGGCCACTTGCTCTGGATAGTTTTGGTACTTTCAGCAGTAAATAAGGAATACATCATGCTTCAGCCACCTGACTGGATAGGATTGAAATAAAGATATGAAAATAGTAAGAACTGGGCAAGTTAAACCAACGTGCTTAAGGCTGTGCTGGCATCTATCTGTGCTGCATCAGTGGCTGCCTTCTGTGACCCATTCTAACCTCAGATAAATACCAAGCAGACTTATGAAGGTTCAGATCTATGACCATTTAAACAGCAGAAGTCTCAGACAGTAGCGATGGGAAATGAGTTAAGTCCTAAACCCTCAGCCCTTTCAGCAAGAATTAAAAGGCATGCAGGGCTCCCATCCCAGAAGTCTTTTTACATCAAGTTTCCTTTGGTTTTAAAAATCAATAGATGTGATACATGTAAATATCTTGGGAACCAGGGTCCCAGCACCTCACCAGGGGTGTTCAGCACCTTGCATGTGACCCTCTAAATCCCCTCAAGTGGCAATATTTCGTTACAGAGAAGTGGCATTTCTGTTTCTATGGCAATTGCAGCAGCAGGAAGCATTAGGGTTTTGTCACTCTAGAGAACTCCATCTTCTGTTGCTGGATGCAACTTTCCTCTTTAAAATCTCATCTGCTTCACCTAGGGAAAAAAAAATATGACTGATAGCATGAAGTGATTTTCAAATACCTAAAAAATAAAGCAGATTTGTATATAAAATGTAAACATATATATTGGGTTACATTAAAACGACGTAAAGAATTAACATACCTGTAATCTCTGATGTCTAGTACCTGTCTTTTACACTCCTAGGTTTAACTCTTCTGTGTAAGAGATCAACACCAAGTTGAAAGTACCATTATTTCAGACTACAGAACATGCTGGATTTTGTCTTGTGGAGTATCTTTGCTCTGGTAGATATTTTCATCCTTTTCATTCCTCAGGTGGCTTATGGCAATTGTTTTAGTGACAGCTAAAGCCAGCATCTGCCTGGCTCCATGAATCATCTCGGGAAAGCAATCCCTATCCATTCTGAAACGTGGGACAGTGTGCAAGCTGTTGTGAGCCTCACATGGGCTTAGCAGCACCTGTGCTAGTGGCAGGATGGGAGTAGCCTCCATGCTCTTAACCGTAGTCCTCCCTGATGGCTCAGTGAAAGTATTCAAGCTTTTAGGTTTGAGAATAGCATCAATATTAAGCCTGAAAGAAAACAAAAGAAGAGCTGCTTTGTCTGACAGATGTGGTAGGGGGATACATTTTCTCCAGTTGGCCTCTGGAGCCCCAAGTGCCACAGGAGTCCTCTTTCTTATGTCAGTGAGAGCTGAAATCAGCTGGCAGAGACCACAGGTTCACCCCCAGCCAAGTGGCAGCGGTGAATGGTCTTGTGCTTCAGGGAGCAGCTACCCCTCCCATCCCAGTACCAAACAGGTCACGGCAGGAACATGCCTCAGATGGCATGTAGAAAGAAAGGCTTGTTAATCCTGGCCAGAGGAGCACCAATATGCACGTGGCTATTCAGGTGGGATATTAACAGGGTCACTACAGTAGGAAATATATGAGGCCATGTTTTGAGTTTCTTGACACTTACTATGAACAAAACTTCTTGCTAAACAGAATCACCTCTGTTTAAAAGGAGCATTCAAAGATCTCTGGAAACGTTTGTTAGGTTTTTTTAAGAATAGGGAATAAAAATTATTTGGCAGACCTATTGGAGACCACAATCACTTAGAGCCAAAACTGATTTGATATTGTGATGAGGTGGAAACAACTTAGAGCTTTAACACTCAAAATTCAGAAAAGTAATTTGGGAAAGAGGAGTGGTTAAGAGAAGTGAGAATTTGGAAATGGTGATTCTGAAAGTAACAATGTAGAATGATGAAAACTTTTCAAGTGAGCCCTTAACACTTGGCCCAATTTACTCTGTCTTTTCAGTGGGGTGGAGAAACTTTTGCTACGTGCCTTTCATACACCAGTCTGATTATCTTATTTCTAATCAGATAAGAAGCAGATGGAAAACAAAATGAACTTTAAGAAAGCAACAGCTAAAGCACAGTGTTCTTTGTATACAAACTTGTTTAATGAGGTTATATCTGTTATGAGTTTAATTGCTGCAAATCTGATCTTCATCCATTCCAAAAAAATTAGTCACTACTAAAAAAAAAGTACGTAGTTTGCAGTGTTATTGAGTACATCTCCAGAGACTTTTGCAAATTTGTTGTCATCCATTTAATTATAAGTTTACCAGCTCATTTTGAAAGGTGGTTCCAAGTTTAATTCATACATGCTGCTTTAAAGTCATGCACAGAAAAAAATTTCTTATTGAAAATTTTTATTTTCTCTCTCTCCTAGTAAGAACGCAGGAAGTTAACATGTATTCTTCAGGATTTACAATGGAAATCACAATGAAGCATGCTGTATCTTAAAATCTAATTTAACTTAATATTTTTAAACAGACAGGGAACAACAATCCCAGAACTGTATCTGAAATAAAATCAACATCTGTTTCCCAAATAATTGGGTCCTTACCCAAATGGATTACAGCACTGTTCCACATAACTGGATTGGGTATAAGGTGGCCCATGTATGATATATATTATGTTTATAGGTTTGTATATGTCATAATGCAATATTTTTGTTGAAAATAAGACACTGAAGTCACATCAAGAGAGGAGATTTCGAAAGCTCAGGAGGACATTTATTTTTCTAGACTTAGAAAGATGCCTTTCTCCCTCCCTCTCTCTGTTCCTCTCTCCATTTTTTCTCTCTCGTTTGCAGTGAGACTCAAATCCCAAATCCTAGAAATGCATTAAGTATTTTTTTACTTGGCTGTTTATCTCAACCCTCTGCACGTTGACTTTTCCAGAAATAATAGGTCATGCAGGATGAGTTACTATGCATGAGCTCAGCTGCTGCACAATGGCAGGGCACTGCAGAAGCTCACGTCCAGGGACAGATCATCTTCAGCTCAGGGGGTTGTTCTGCCCTGGCCTCAGGAAGAAGTTAAATACTTTCAAAGCTCTGGAAATCACAGTTTACCCAAAAAGTTTTTGAATCACGTGAAACAAGCTGGTGGTGTCCAATGTCTCATGGATGAACTTTGTGTACCCATCAAGTTTGAATCTCTCTGTCTCCAGTCACAGAGGCAACAGCACTGTTGCAGGTGCCCTCATTGCCAGCTCTTGTTCTTAGGCATAACTCATTTTTCTAGTAAGGCAGAGCCAAAGAGAACAAACTTCAAAATAGTTAGAGAGCTTAGGAGGAAGGAATATATGACCAGTGGAAAATGGAAGTTCAGAAAGAAGCTACATGGAAACATGTGTAAATGCTGCAGCTCCATTTCTAAGCGTGAGAGATCTTCGCAAGAACATCAAGCTATAGTCTCATAGATTTTAATAGCCCCCAATAATACTCGTAGTCCCCTGACACTCTGGATTGTTTATGCTTCCTTAGAACCTGATAACCCATTTTTGTTCACCTGAGACACTTACATCCACAGGGAACATTGCAAAGGAAAGAGTCTGGGGCAAGATGGTTATGGGTGCGAGGGCCTCAGGTCTGCATAGAGATTATACGTCTGCAGGTAGTGAGCACATCTTTGTCTCTTTCTCAATTCCTGATGGTCATGGCAAGCAAAAACAGATACAGGAAAAGAAAGTTGGAAGAAAAAGGTAGTACAATGGAGAAAATAGACAAACTAAAGTTGATGGAAGGAATGAGAAGAGATTAGAGGTTTTTGTGTGTTCTATTATTTGTTCAGTTTTGTATGTGGAATTAAGATTTGACAGTGAAAAGGGTCATAGACTAGGTCCCATAGAAAAAGAGAGATGAAAAGACTCACAAAGATAAGCAGCTATGCAGAAGGTGACCACAGCTTTACCTACCAAGAATAAGGACCATTTCCTTATAATTTATCATAACTGCAAATTAGCCAGTAGAAAAGCAAATAAATTTCATAATCACCAATTTCCCTGCTGCTCCCTAATATGTCAGATAAATTAGTTCTTATACATCGTGTCTTGCAATATGAATAATTTATCTTTTAAACTCCCAAAGCATTGGTTGTAAGAAATGTTGATTTTATTTATTAAAAAAATAGAGCAGCTACACACTTCTCAAGTGCTAAGAGCACTTTAGAGTAACCTTGTCTTTTCAGAGTGCTCTTTTTAGGAATGAACATGGTATATTGACAAAGGAAATCCATCTAATGAAGAATAATGTAGAGGAATATTACTTAGATTTGTGCACAGTGATTTCCAATCTTTTCCTCTGTGCAGTTTTATCATTGCATTTTTATGGTACAGGCATAGCTATACAACCAGGCCAGTCATTCAGGAAACACAGTACTGATTATATTGATGCAGTTGACTCAATCTTCAGAACTTTCCATAATAGCATGGTCTTCCCACTGTTTTACTTGTGATGAACAGACAAATTTTTTTAGGCGATTGTTTGTAATTTTAAACCGTTGCATTTATCTGAATTGATACGGAGAGGTAACCAGCAATGCAATAAAAATACATCATTTACATCTTCCTACATTTAAATATATTATCCACACTGAAAGTTATTAAAAGCAAGTTATTTATTTCATACTCAGGATTTCTGAAGTCTGCAAAATCAGCAGTATGGAAATGAGTAATTTTTGCTCATCTCACATTGTTTAATAAGTTAAACTGAGCATAAACTCAATGGCAGCATTGTGATTCACATCTGAACTAAGCTTTGTTTCTGTTATGGTATACTCTTCTATTCCTTAAGGGCCTCTCCGATTCCCACTGAAGTCAAAGAGAGTATTTCCCTTGACGCAGGAATACTGTATAAGATTCTATACATGCATTGTGTGCGATAGGTATTGTAGATGCACGTGCCACAGCCCACGGATCTTGGATATGTTATAATGTGTACTCGTTTCAGGGACTCTAAAATCTCTTAAGGCAAAATCTTCCTAGGGTGGAAAGCATGTAGTTTTATTGGAAGAATTTTTCTTATCCTAATGGCATTAAGTAATTTTACCCTTTTTTTTTTTAAATAAAAGAATATTCATTAATTACTTCTTTATTTCTAAGATTTCTGAACTGTTAAGAAATTGATCACTTCGGAAAATATTGTTTAGTCATGTGAGTCATTCCTAATCTGGAGTAGTCACCTTGTTTTTGTAAGTTACATTAATTGCTTTATTTGGTTTCCCTCTGGAAGCTGTAAACACATGTATAATTACTGTAAATGGGTTTGTTTTTCAGCTAGAAGAGAATTACAGCTGGTTCTGCAAGAGGGCTTAGGTGCCACCGTCACATTAAGTGCCTTTGCTGCCTCAAGCCCAAGGGGATCTGAACACGTATTGTACAAGGACATGCTCTGTCTGTCCATCAGCTCTTCTCTTACAGAGCTCTGGGGTGGGAAAGCCCTTCTTTCTCCTACTGAAGCTTAGTTACTTTGTGTTTGAATGAAATATTCTTTAGAATAAATGTTGTGATCACCTGTAGAGATCTTGGGGTGGAGAGGCCACCTAGTCAGGCTAAAAATAAAGGTCTTGGAGCACCAGGAGACTCTTCCTCCCCCCAGCTGCCGCCCACCCGCCTGCAGCACATCCCATGCCTCTCACTCCACTCCGGTGATCCCCTGGAGATCCCAGCATCAGTTATCACTCAGTGTTAGGGGCCAGACAAGGACCTCCAGGAAGAGAAGAGGATGGTGACCTTGTGGGGAGCAGGTAGCACAAGGTACACTAGTACTTCTGCTTGTCTCTCTGTGGCCCCAACCAGCCATAGGCTGTTCTTTCTTCGTCCTTCCTCCCCATGAACATTTAACTATCCTACACGTAGCACAGCAGCTTCAGCCAAAGTGGTTGAATCTAACTTCCAGCGTCGCCTGGGGCAGTGAGGCTTTCTTTTCAAAGAGTATGTGCGTGCATGTCCCAGGAGGTAGAAGAACGGTTTGGTTCCCAGGTCTTTCATATCTTGGAGGAAAGCCCTAATTTCTCCGTTCCTGAGCAAAAGGGCACAGCATGACATTGGCAGCCCTCGCCAGCTGCACAAGACGTGCTCAGGCACTGCCCGCGTGTGCCTAAACATTAGGCATTATAATACCCACCTATTTGGAGACTACAGACAGGGCACTGAATTCACCTGGAAAATCAAAAGTTCTCCAAGAGCTTTTAACTAACCTTTAACTTGGGACACTTAGTAGCCTTGAGGATGCCAGGATTTTGCACTGGTTCCCAGTCCTGGGGCCTAGCTGAGCTCCCCTAATTCAAGGCCCAAAAACTGATGAAGCCAACATGGTCTCACTGCATTTTACTTTCTGTTCCTGCTGTTCCTGGATACAACTAGAGGGCCAGGTTGGCCTACAGAGTGAGATAGTGTCAGGTCTTCTCCCACTAGTGCCATCTGGAAAGATCATTACAAGCATGAATGGATTGCCAAAATATTTTTGTTACAAATTTCCACTGCATGCCTTATGATTGCCACAGAGGGACATTTTACTGGCATGGCCAGTTCAACGAGACAGGGTAATTCCTGGAATACTCAGAGAAAAAAGGTGTGCTGCTACCATGTAGGACTTGTTTAACATGCACATTAGCAGTGACTTGACAGCAGCTGGAAGCCTTTGCCCACTCAGAAGTGCAGCAGGGAGATGCAACTCCTCCTTGCTCCGATATTTTCTCAGCATATTTAAGATACATGGTAGGGAGGAGGGTCAGGATGCCTGGCACTGCTCTTGGCTTTCCAACTCTGTAAACATCAGCCTCCTCGGGAGAATACTCCCTAGCCAGAGAGAGCCAAGTGAGGTGGTTTTGCTTTGCGAACATGGTATGCATTCCTTGCAACTGCATTCACGTTAGAAATACAATCTAAATTCTTCCTTGTCTTGCTGACAAAACATTGGATGTGCAAGGAGGACAGAGATACGCTGTTTGCTTGGATTAAAAAACAGAAAAAAGTCTATCAGAGTATTACGTTTTTTTAATAGTTGTTATTCAAGTACAAGTGAGGGTTTTTTAAACCCTTCTCTTTCTCCCCCAATCCAAGCAGTCTTCTGCTCCGAAGTGTCTGTATTGCTTCCACATTCTGCTTCTCTGGGAAGATAAATCTTTCCGTCTTTAACAAATTGTCAGAAATATGATCACTGAAAAGTGCAATTAATTTCTTCAGAGTTTACCTCGTTGTACGTGAATCTTTTGCACCAAAAGAATGGCTAATTTTTCCACAAAAAGGCAAAAAAACCCCATGGTTCTTTAGCTGTCTGGATAATCTTTTAAATTTGCATATAACAAGTGAATAATGTCAGGAGTTGTGTCTTCCCCTGCCTTCTCCACTTTCGTCTTGGTGAGAGCTCAATTACAGAAAAGCTTTCTCTTCTTTACATGGGAGAGTTATTTGCTGTATTGGATGTGCACAGTAAATCAGGTCTTTGGTATTGCTGTACTTAATATGAAGCCATGAGTTTTCAGGGAAAAGGTAACGAATGAGCAAAAGTTGCAAATTAGGATTTTTTTCCCCAAAATAAGCCTCCTGAGCTAGTTTCTGTCTTTCTTCCTTTCTTCACTTCTTCTCTCTAATTTTTCTGATAATTAATAATGGTACAAGTAAGGTAAAAGTCACACAACAAGAATCTGTTGTTGGGTTTATTTACTGTTTACAGAGCTGGGGTACATGGTAAGGAATTAAAAAACAATCAAAATTTAACCTTCCCCACGCCTTTTATTTTTATTAAACCAACTTCCTGGAAACAAAACTAATTTCTCCTTACTCACCTGCCTCACATGAAACGGTGTGACAGAAAAACAGCACAACATGTCACAACCACACCACCATCATTTTAATATATTTTTCCACCCGTGAGCCTTGTTTCAATGACAGAATATGAAGTTACAATGAGGGCTGACATACAGCAAAAGCGTGGGATGTACCAGAGAAGGAGAAGATGGCAAATAAAAAAGATGGACACTTGTCTGAGAGGTCATCTTTTACTCTTAGCAGCTTATAGAAAACTAAAGTGAGGTTGCTAGGTTGGAGAAGAGACTCAGAAGTCAGTCAGTCAGCCATGTTCCTCAAGGTGGGTCCATAAATCTTTCTGCAGAATATACTAAATGGTACAATCCCAACAGGTGTGAGCCTACACCACAGAAGTTGGTTGCAGCGAGCTGGCAGTGGCTCATAACACGGCAGAGCAAATGTGTAGGTGTTCCCTGTAGATGGTCCAACATCTGTTGGCCAACAGACCTGTAAGAGACAAACATACAAGCGTTGTCTCACAAGTGGGTCCTTTTCTTCTCCTACGTGATCATCAGCAGTGAAGAAATTCCAGACTACCTTGTACTCTGTGAGGTGTTTGTGCAGCCCTGATGATGTTTACACCTAAAGAGAAAATAACCCAGTTCCTGTGTCTCATTTTCAGAGCATGAACAATGTATTTTTTCTTGTGAGTAGTCCAATGTGGAATAAATGAGCTGAAAATGAGCACCTGGAGCCCCACCATGCTATTTTACTGAGTCACCTTGCAAGGGCACAGCCATATTTGCAAGAAATATTAGGCTCAAGGCCATGCCTCAGGCCCACATCTTGATCCTATTTTTATAATAGTCCAAATCTGAACCTCTAAAATCTGGGAAAGTTCAAATCTGGATTCAAATTTTATGCTACAGCCATAAAAACTAATAATAACAAACTCATCGGAAACAGGATGCCTTCCAAAGACCTGGCATGATGAAAACATTAAGAAAATATAAAAGGAACAGTTAGGAAAGTTAAAACTGTTACTGATAATCTAAATGAATCCTTTGCATTTGTGCTCACTAAGAGGACCTCAGCAAGGTTCTTACAATAGAGCTGTTCTTTAAAGGGGTGAATCTAAGGATGGTTTTTACATTTTAGTGTTAATAATACAGACTGTAGGGCAACTTAGTAAACTGAACAGTAAGAAACTGCCAGTCAGACAATATTTGCACAAGAGTTATAAATGACTTAAGTACGAAATTGCTTTATTAATTGTGGTACAGGTAACTTACTGATCAAATATGCCTTAGTGCCAGCTGACTATAAAATAGCAAAGGTGATATCAAAAAGGACTCTTGGGTTGATCATGGGAATTACAGCCTGCCTTCTCTGCCATGCACCCTGGTAGAGATTATAGTACAGAAGAGAGCTTGTAGCTGTATAGATAAATGTACCATAACAAAGAAAAGTCAACAAGGCTTTTGTCAACAAGTCACATCCCACAAATCTTCTAGAGTTCTTTGATTTGCCAAAGTGTAGGAGAAAGGCACATTGCTCAGTCACCTGCCAGGCATGCTCAGGACAGCAGCACGACAGGGCAGGATACCACCGCAGCTCTGAGGGCTGGTGGAGGGGGTTCTCCCACTGCAGAGATTTGGTGCCTGATTCTCCCTTGCTTTGCCGGTGCAACTTCATAACCATGACAACCAAGATCACTCCAGTGCAAGAGACACAGTTTCAAGGGGGGGGGTTTGCTGAGAAAGAACTCTAACACACTCTGGGCATGGATAAACAAATATACGAACTCCACCTTTATGTTGTTTTCATGACCTTCTTGTTTTGAAGGTTTAGCATATCTTCTATCATTAATACTCCAGTAATTTTCCTTCTCTCCTTCAGACTCAATTTAGAACCAAGTGAAAAGAAAGACACTTTTAAGTATGAAGAAAGGAGAAGGATGCTGAAAGATAAAAGTGAGGGGTGGATCACTAAGTTTCTGGTAAAGCAATAATGTACTAGCGAATGATGATTGTAGAATTCAAAGGTCAGCAGTTAAGATGGAGAAAATTTAAGCTTGAAAAAGAAATAGTAGCCTCTACAGAAAATAGTCTTTAAACAATGTCTTTTTAATAGCTTCTTCATTTTTTAATCAAAATCCTTATTTTTTTAAATATCGCAATACATGGCCCCATACAATTTTCCGTTAAAACTAATTTGCACTTCTGATCAACTGCGGTAAATATCAAGTATTCACATAACACAGTATGAGGTATCTTGCATGGCATTTGTGGCCTATCTTTTTTTGTTAAAGCTCTAATGAAGATTGCATTTGCTTTATTAAGTGTAACAATACGCTTTGCACTATTTACTTTTGAATTACAGTGACACCAAGCACAATTTTTGTACCGGTATGGGCGTCTTACCATAACCCATTTTCATGCACAACGCATCCGATTGTCTTGCTCCAGTGCCAGCCTGAATACAAGAGCCTTGGGAGTGGGAGAGGGATGCTGGGGAGATGAAGGCTCTTTGGCCAGATACTGGATGGGAATACAGCTCCACTGTTACTATTCCAGCCCAGGAGTGCTGCGCCTGTTCTCTCCTAAAGGGTTTGGTTAATAATCACAGTCCCGTGTGTCCTGTCCTGCACAATTCCCCTACTCACAGTAGTGCAAACAGTCCCCAGCAGAGGTGTGTTGTGTGGTTTGGGGGATACACTGCATGTGTTTTTCTCTCAGAGTTAACTTGTCCTTCCTCGAGTCTCTTAGCTTGATCATGAAATTTGCCCCTGCGTGCCGGTTCTAAAACCTTGTGCAGAATTTATGACACTGATAAACATGCACCGTGCTTCCTCCCTCCGAGGTGCCTGCTTTTCAGTAAGGAGGGAAGTGATCTGTTTATATTTACGGGCTGTTTCCTTGCCAAAAATATCACAGAAATGAAGGGCAGTTTTAACAGATACCAAGCCTGTCGATTTGACATGTTAAGCCTCCCGCGACAGAACTCGGTGGTTTCACACTATTCTTTTTTGACTTTAAGCTGTTTTGCTGCCACTGACAGACAGCGAATACACATACTCTGCCTGTCAGGCAGTGGCCAGATTTTTTGGCTGAGGTTAGGAGTTGGCGGGTTACCCGCCCTGTGGCTGTACTTGCGGTGTGCGCAACACACATCGCCCCCCCATCCCCATGAAACTCAAGCTGGGGCCTTTATGGTTTGTAAGCAGTAATTCTAGGAGCTGAGCAGCTATCAGCAAGCTAGCCCGAGCTGTGTTAAGCTTTCCTCAGTTGGAAGTTGTTCTATGTTATATATCACTCAACAGATCTATACACTGTGGCGCTTTAAAGAACAGAGCTCTGTCTTAACTTGTAATCATTTTCTTTGAACTCAGATACTGTGAGAAATGCCAATAAACCCAGCAGAGACTATTTCTTACCAAGAAAGTGGGACTGTACAGGAATGTGGATTTGAACAACAGGCTCACAGATCTCATAAGCAGTAGGGTTGCTGGAAGAGGTAAAGGGGCACACACAGCATTTTGGTGAGAAACAGACTGATTGCCCTTATCCAGATTACTGGCACTATGTAAAACAAGTATTTAAAAATGGAAACATGCAACCGCTGTGTCGTTGCATTGTGCTAACCTACATTCAAATTCTTGGCACGAGAGCATCTACTTGGGAGACACAGAGCACTATTATACCTGTGTTGGGTCTGTTGATGCATTTCATCAATGGTGTAAGAGCATGGAAGGCTACAAGAAAGCAATAACAAAAGGTGTTAGAGAAGTCTACACCAAACTGATTTGCAAATTTGCATGGGAGTGCACACACAGGCAAAACCATACAACTTCAAGAATGGGGAGAGAAAAAGCCTGACCCCCGGCTTAATTTCCCTTCTGTATCTCTAACGGATCCCAGCCAGAAACATTACATCTGATCCTCCTTCAATTTTGAAAGGGTTTTCTAACTGAACTCGCATCCAAATTTTGTTTTTCGGGCCTATGTTATTACATGGCTGTGTGTATTTACAGTAAAGCTGCATAGTTGTTCATATTCACATGAGCAATGCCTCGTAGCTGGCTGACAATTTAATGAGACATTCTGAATTTTACCTAAGGCATTCTCACCAGTAGGAAATCCTGTTAGATTTACAAGTGTCCATCTGTTAAAATCCTCCAGAGTCATTTTAGATGCTACACTGTTTGTTGGGTTTTGACCTCCTTTGCTGTGATTGTTCAATTAGTTCTGTTGTGTTTAGAGCACATTTGTGCTGTGCATCTTGGAATGCACAGTAGGAAAAGAACAGCCATTTTTAAAGCTCCGCTTTGATGAGATTATTTTTTATTCCTGCTTACTTATTTTCCAGGGAAATGCAAGCTAATGCTTCCTTATTTTTCTTTATGTGGCTACCCTTGGAAGCAGAAGGGTTACAGTGCCTAAACTGAGTTTGATGCACTTTGATTAAACTTCTTTTTGTCCTGTTAATGCATCTTGAAAACGTTAAGTGGGATCAAGTGGATTAGGCTTTCAAGGGTCTTTGAATCTATTCATAGACCTGCAAATGACACTCTATTTACTGTTCACTTTCTGAGTCAGTTAGCTTATCCATAAAATGGGCATAATATATATGAACAGTGTGAAAAACAATTGTGCAGCTCTTAAAAATCTTTGGGTGAAAAAAATGTCAAATTCCAAAGCTGTCTCTCTTTAAAAAAAAATCCCATTCTAGTTTCCCTTATGCGTTAATGACACCTACTCCCTTCCTTAGCTTTCCTTCCCTCTGAAAGTGCAAGAACAAAATTCAAACCCTGCTGCCAGAGAAAGCAGAGGACGACAGACACCTGCACTTCATAAGCTCTTTTGGCAGAGACACTCGGACCCTGCCAATACTACATGGCCAAAATGGCTCTGCTTTGTGCTGCACAGAGACCTCTCTACAGCTCTCTTATCTGCACTGCTCAAGCAAACACTGCAGCCATAAAATATGCCCCCTCTGTATGTTCAGCATGCTCTGCCTGAAAAGTATGTTGAGCAAAGGATATAACAATTGCATCATAAGGTCATAAACTTATAATTAACTGTAACTAAATACACAGAGCTGGTTCTTCTCCTTCCCCTGCCTTACTGCCCCCCCTCTCCTTCCCAGCTGCTGTGCGATGGCTCAGTAGCATGGGAGGACCCTTGGCCTGGCATATAATTTTAAATCCTGTGGAAGACGGCCATGGCTTTTGGGGAAGATACTGTTACATACGTTTTGTATAGCTGGAGCAATGAGGTCAGTCCCAGGGTGCTAGGAGCTGTACAAACAGAAAAAAGATAGTCTCTTGTCTCTCTTAAAAGACAGGAGACACCAGATGGGTAGATGCTAATGGGGGAGCAGGGGTGCCCACTATAGGCAAGGTGTCCGATGACCTTTTCAATGGCAGCGTGGCAGAGCAGAGCTTCGAGACAGCATTCGACTGCAGATAATGAGGTCGTTTGGTAAGGATTTAGGGATGTACCTTCCATATATGAAGGAAAACAGGTGAGAAAGCACAAAATATTTTGGGGGGAACGCACTTCCAATGGGAAGTGGTAGCTGGAAGTACTAAAAAGGGATGTGAGAGAGAGTGAGCACATGATGTGAGGGGGCCTGAAAATGCAGACAGGCCATGTGTGGCAGGTGACATATAAAAGCTTGATGGGCACCAAGTGGTGGGCTGAGAAAAGGAACTTGACTGCAGCATTCTTGATGGCCAACAATCAGTCACGAGACTACTAGCCAAGACCAGAAAACAAGACAGTCCTTCCCTGACATCCTTGCCTATGCTGACATCCATCCCACGTGCTTGGGGAATGTTTGGGCTTAAGCCAACGCCGCTGTCATAACAGTCACGAGAGCTGGATGAGAAGGACTGTTTCTCAGGCGTTCTCTGCATGTGGCCAGGATGCAAGGACCCAGAGAAACACCCAGTACAAAAAATAGTGTCTGAGTTATAGACTAGAGTGCAGACAGGGTGTTGACATACTTCATGGTAATTAAATAAGGAAATACAGGGTAGAGGTATGATTCTGGAAATATACTGAATATTGGGAGTTCTTTTCATGCTGAGGAGAGATTTACTGGTGGGACAGTTCATATAAGGTCATCATGTTGTTTTGCCTGTGAACTTTGTGGTACTGGAGAGCTAATACCTCCATGTTATATTATCAAGTATTGTGCAAAGGTTTCTTGAGTGTGCTGGGAGTCCACAAGCAACTCCCGACTCTGATCAGCATCCTCTTTCATTGAGAGACACCTCAGATTCAGAAATAATTTATAGTATTTAAAGGAGCCTGAGAGACAAAAGGTCCCACTGAAGCTAAGCTGAGTGAAAGTAAATGGGGGTGGAGGGAGGAATCTTCCCTACCATGATCCTTTTATTCATTATGACTCTCTCTCTAAATTTTCTTAAATTTACTACTTTCAATCCACTCTATCTGCCAGTTGTGAACTCTACATAGATCTCTGGATACGTGATCTCTGAATTTGGTACAGTGAATTTAAAAGAGCCTAAGTAGTTACCCAGGCGCCAAAATAGAAGAGTTAAGCAATAAAAGACGTTAGTAAGCGAACATTAATGCCAATAAGTAACAGGCTACATTTTTATTTCAGATGCAGTCCCCCAGGGAGCACATTACATAGCTGTGCCATTGCAGCAGGAGCCCCCCGAGGCACTGTAACTCAGCGGCACACCTTCTCCTCTCCTATTCCCTCGGGCAGTCATTTACCTCTGGCCTAAGCCAGAAATAAAATAATATTCCCCCTTTCTTCCCCCAGCCCCCTCAAGCACTCACTGGCTCAGCTGAGCTGGAGAGCGAGAATGGACCCCAGGCTCTACTCATTTCCCACCCTCTAATTTCTAATCCCCAGGGAGGAAATAAGCAGATGTGTGGCCCTGCTTGTTTCATGCACCTGGACAAAGCCAGGGTAATCCATGCGGGGTTGTAAGTGGGGTCTTACTCCCTCAGGCAGCAGCGTACTACACACATGTAAAGCAAAGCATTGAGTTTTGCTTTCTTCTGGCTCCCTCGCATGTAAGTTCCATCAGCGTGTACCCTTCCTCCTACAGCCAAGAGGTTTTTTTACATCTGAATTTGGGTACAACGACTCTTGCTTAAAAACCCTAACACACATCACCATCCAAGGAATATTGGATTTTCCCCCCAACCCCAAAATATGTTACTCTGAAGCTAGGTCTGGGCTCCAAAAAGGTCATGTGGCTGCTAGGCGAAGTGTTGTCAATCCACGAGACAGGGTCCCAGCTGGGAGAGGGGTGACATTCCTCAGGAAACAATGGAAATATTTTAAGCAAAAATAACACCATTTTAAAAGGAATTTATTGGGGAGGGCAGGTGGAAAGTGGAATTAGATGGGAGTCTCAGGGTGCTTGTAACAATAGGGAAGCTGATGGCAGTGGTGCAGAGCAGCTGGAACAAAGCTCTCCATCTGCTTACCCTGAATTTGCTGTACTCCCTCCGGATTTGCTCCTTTACCTCTATGGTGCTTACCTTCATGACTTAGGGTGGTATGGCATGTGTTTTGTCATGGCATTTCATTCTGGAAAAAAACCCTCACAGAGAAGCACTAGTGCCTGCAAAGTCCTCTGGCACTCTACCTTATACCTCCTGCGAAACTCGTACAGACTGTATCAGCAAAATAACTCTGCTGCTAGCGTGAGCGGTAGCTCCAGTGGGAAGCTCTCCAGGGATGTATGTCTGAGGAAGCACCACCACTGCCTGTCTAGAGCATAATTCTTTGCACAGTAAGTTGCTGTGGGTGGCTAAAGATGAGAATGAACCAAAACAGGCCATGAGGAACCTGAATTCAAATGTACCTCCCCTTCCTCTAAAAAGTATTTGCAGTTTTTACTCAGTGAAAGCAACTGCACAGCGAGACCACAGCACCCCTAATGGGGAAAAGAGAGGCACATTTTTGTCCTCTCACTCTTCAGCGGAGAGATGGAGAGTCCGCACATGAGCACCAAAGGGATACGAGCGTGTACAGTGGTGCCATGATCCCCCAAGGAAATAACCATAGCTGGGGAGGTGGGTGGAAGCCACCACTTCTTTTCCTTGGGTCACAGAAAAAAGTGGTGGCAGTGTACCCTGGAGGTCTGGTTTCACAGGAGAAATCTAACAAAAAGCAAATGTGGTAGTTTAAAAATAAAATCTTATACATTTAGTAGGTCTGATTCATGACTCACAGGGTGCTTTGGAGGGCAGGGTCAACCAAGGGCCTGTGTGGAATCTCAAAACCAGATTTTCAATATCTGTGGATGGCAAAACTCCTTTAAAGCCAAAATTCATTTGCCTTACTGCAACTACACTGAGTTACACTGGCCAGTGAGGGTGGTCAGAAGAATTTTCATAAGCTTGTATAAAGCTGCCAATCCCACTCTTACTGGGATCACTGGAATACCCATTAACTGCAATATCTCGGTCTGCTTTGTGCTGCAAATGGATTTAACAAACATTCAAAGTTAGGCTGATCACTGAGGTAATTTCATTTTAGTTTTAAGAATAAGACCAGCTGAGCCGTGCCCAGAAAAGGCATTTGATTCATTCATGCTTTTAAACAAACAAATGAAAATGTCAAAAAGAATGTAATTGACTGACGAAACAAAGACGGAAACAGGTTATGTTTGCAGATATATAGCAACTTATGAACATTCACTGAAGTTGGAAAAAAATACACATGGGGAAAATTTCAGAGTGTGAAAAATAAAAAAAAATGCAAAATAGGAAGCTATCAAGAACATAGGAGAGTTGCTGGTCAATTAAGTACTGTGTAAAGATTTCCAATTTTCTTGTAGTAAATTATTTATTTAGCCCTTGCACGCCATCAATATATTTTACAAGTTTAATACCCAAATTATAGCTACCCACCCATTTATGGCCTTGTAAATGAGTCCTGACTTATCAATGTGAATTCTTGTTCTAGGCAATGTCAAATTTAGATTGGATTTGGATGTATTGCTTTTACCCTTATCAAGAAGGTTTGCTAGTGTGGTATTTTATTGCTATATTTAAAATGGAAAGTGCTTTTAAATAGACTTGCCTGGATAGCACAACTGATCACAGCTCAGATATGTCATTTCCCAACTTAAAACCCTGCTCCAATCTAGGCGGGAGTCTTGGAGATCCAGCAAAACCCATTTATTCTGAATGCATTTCTCTGCAAGCTCAATCCTCTGAGATGAAGTGGAAGAGCTATTGTGGCAACAATGACTTTAATCTTAAGTAAGGATGGCTGGAGCTCTTAAGTAATAAAACCAAATGGTAATCTGTGTGTTTCCCGATACTTTATAAGAAAAACAAGCAATAAAGAATGCAAATGAACAAGTGTAATGACTTCCTAAAGTACATTGCATTATATTTGGTTATGCTTAATGGCTTTTATTCATGTTTCACTTTTTAGTAAAGGTAGGAAACTACACAGTAAAGGTGAAGGAATTATCAGCGAAGGAGAATAATATGTAAGTGACCAACTAGTCAAAAAGGCACATGAAAATAAGAACACTGTTGTGTAAAATTATATTAAAGCAACAGGAGTATGTGGAAAACAGAAAAGAAATGGAGCAGAAACATTACTTGCATTTGACTAACTAAAGGCAGGATGTGGCCCAGTGTAGCAGTCATTTGGAAGGTTAATAAAAACGACATTTGTATTCATGACATCAAAGCTAGCTGAGATTTGCATCTCTGCACCAAAGGGCGTATCTACTAAGAGGACAAAACAGGGAGGGAGCAAGTAGGGGATAGGTTTGTAACAGATGAAAAGAGTGGCCATTTTAGTATTGGCTACAGCCTGCTACTAACTTTTCTGGGCCACAATTTTTTCAAGCATTAACTATGACCAGTAGAAGACCCTGAGGCAGAAAGCGAGCTGGGTTGGAGGCTGCCAGGCAGGCAGTACAGTGTGGGAGGAAAGCCCAGAGGAAGAAAGGGAAGGCTGAACTAAGAGATATGCTCAAGGGAGATGCAGAACTGGAAACTGCCAATCGCATGTAGGGCTGTCCACCAGATTTTTGCACTCTGATGTCCTAGTGCTTATTCTAAGTGCACTCCTGGGGTTCAGCAAACACCTACAGCTCCAGCAAACGTGCTACATCCCTATATGGAGCAACAATGGGGAAAGAGGCTATCTGACAACAGCACAAACAAAGCTTTGGTAATGGACCCATCTGCTGACAGACAACCAGAGAAAGAGTAAATGAGAATTGCAACAGAACAGCACAAGTGTTGGCTCAGTAGGGCAAGCTTAACGGATTGCACACAGCAGTTAAGTGGGCATGAAGATAGCACAACTGGGAAAGCAAACAAAGCCAGGGATCTAAGCAGGCAAGTACAGATCCAGCTCTCTAGCTCTTCAGGCTCGAGTTACCTATTAACAACATATGGCTGCATCAGAGTAGGCAAGCATGCATAGCAAGGGAGAAGGGAGCTTCCAGGCAGGCGTTTTGCAGCCATTGACATTGGATGCATCTCATGCGCCGTGAGCAGTCCAAAAGCTTGGTATCTCGGCTGTCTGGACTCCTGCAATTGTCCCTGGAAGGAGACAAGCTCCTCTGGAGAAGACTTCATCACACCTTTTCTCACACTTGTCTTACAATGGGATGAAAAACTCTCTTTCTCTCAATGGCGAGCTTAGACTAGGAACCTCATTTTTTAGATAGGTGACAGGATTTGGATCCCACCCTTAGTAGATACGTCTGTCCTGTCAAACAGGTCAGGACCACTGATACCAGCAGCCTGCTACTGGCCATTCTCCTGGACCTGTGGCCAATATCACTGTCACATATCTCCCACCTTGCATCATCCAGCCAACTTACTTTGAAAGGAATTTTACTTCTGTGATGGAAGAAGTTGGGAAGACTACTGTGCTTGTTCAGCTCCCTGATGTACAATACCTTTTCTTGAATCCACAACTGTTTCTTCTTGCTGTTCACATGTGCACTTGCTATCTACCTTGGCCCGATACAACTGTTGTCTGTTGGAAAGTACTGATAACAGTAATCAGCATAGATGACCCCTGTATATTGCAGTAATTTCTGGGTAGAGCCATCTGTCTGCTGCCTTTCACGTGACTGTGTTCTTTTGAGAGGTCTCCAGTACAGATGAAGGCAGGTCAAATCCCTTTTTCTGTCCTGTCTGAAGATTCACAAACATTCAGCTTTTAAAATAAATACTAACAAGTTTGAATGTTTGTTTTTTTTTTTAGCTACTGACTTCTGTGGGAGCACAGCTGTTCCAGCATTCAGCCCTTTTAATAACTTCGTACTAAATCAGGATTGCATACTGATGCAAGGCCACTTAGAATACCCCTCAGTTAATTTGTTATGGGCACTGTCCTATGTCACACTGATCTCTCTTGTGAATTTACAAATGCATCATAAACCTGTTATCTCAGTCAAATTCCCTCTTAGATAACTATTTTCAGCCTTGTTCCTGCTCCCACTAAATTCAATCTTAAAAATCCCATTGTGTTCAGGGGCAGAAAGATTGGGTCATTGAGTCCTACTAGTAAGTTCAAGTTTATTCTACAGTTACTGTCCCTCATGATTTTGTTATGTTTTGGAACTGCTAAACAGCATAGTCCACTTGAAGGAGGCACGTTAGTTGTGAAAGCAACATACAAAGTCTTGTTTGGATCTAGTTCTCCTAGAAGAAATACATGTTGCATAAATGCAGTGTATTGTTCATATGTTTCTAGTTAGTCCTTCGTATTTCATAAGCAGCTCTCTTTTTTTAATTACTTAACATGACTGTATAATTGTGGTCACATGTTAAGACTAAAATTGTGCCATTGATGCACTGTAGGGGTGGGAAGGAGGCAGCGGGGAATCTCCTATTGAACTATAAATAGCCCTTACAAAGTGAAAACAACCTAATCCTTGTTAATCACAAATTAGGAAGGAGCGTGCCAAAAATAGCACAACGATGGAGTCAAATCAAACACCTCTGTGCAGGTAGTTTGTACAATACCAGGTGACTATAACTGTTGTGGGAATATCCTTGCTCAGGAAAACAGTCTAACTTGGTGCCAACCAGCCATCAATGACTGGCTTTCTCAGCGACTCTTTAAAAGGCATCTATGCAACAGAAATGAGTGATATGCTCCATTCCTCCCATGTTACTTCGTCTCACTGGCAGTACAGTATAGTTGTTGTAATCTAAAACCAGGCAGTTGTTCGTACAGTAGTTAGTGTAATGTGAATCTAACAATGACTGTGCCAGATAACTCTCCTACACAACTTCTGAGAGCACTGTGAATATAAGTTTGTATTAACAATTCACCCTGCAGGGTCTGCTAAAATGCTTCGTCTCAGCAAGCTAAAAGTCTCCTAGATTTTCAGGCTTCGTGACAAAGCTTTCCGGCTCATACAGTTTGATCAATTCCTAAAGTCTTGACTATGTTCAAATATAATAAGAAACTGCATTTTTTCCTCTCCTAGACTCCCCTTACTATATTAGATTAGATTAGATTAGATACATTACGTAAGCTGGCACTTTAAGTGCTTTATGAGTTTTCCATAAACCCTTATTTACTAATGGCTAGCCTGGCTTTGTGAGTCTACTGTAAGATTTGACCTTCCCTAGTAATGGGAACCTGGTTCGAATAACGTTTATGGTACCTTTAAAAAGAGGCATCATAGAACTGAAAAAAAAAATCATAATAATTATGATAAAATTATTTCCTCTATATCATACTTCAGCCAACTTTCTTTCACAGGCTGAGTAGTGTCTTTCCAGAAAATTTTAGTATGTGCCTTTATTTTTCTCAACTGTGAATTCCGGGTTGAGAAGTAAAACCCAGAGTAAAAGCAGAAATAGACTAAAGCTGGCAAGCTCTGCTCAAAGGTAAAACTCGTTACCTTTGCTAAGAGTTCCACACCCAGCCACCGGGCTCATTAACTCTATCGGGCTTACTGACAGCCTACTTTTTCATGGTTTAAGAACTTCAAACGTGCAAAATCTCTCACTACCTTTATAAGCTAGTAGTCCTGATTTCCAAAGATGCTGGCACTGGCAGAGCCAGAGAAATAGCTAAGATTTTAGTTTGAAAGTAATCCTCTCCAGCTGGATAGGAAACTCTGATCCCATCCCAAGACATCATCACCCCCACCAGAAGCTGTATCAGCCTTGCTCGGGTGGGTAGAGGGATGGTAGGATTAAACCACTACTATATGACATGCTACCATCCCTGGATTTGACTGTTTTTGGAGAAAGCAGTTTAAAGTAATTCTGGTGATGGCCAAATGGAAGAACTTTTATTGGTACGCATGCAGAAATGAAGAAGAATTTAGAAAAACACTTAGGAAAACCTTCCCACCTCACAAACAAGAGTGAATATTTACTAGGTAGGCCTGTACCTTAATACACTTGCAGTTACTTTACAAAGATGTACTACAGGGAGATCTGCTCTTAATTACCTTAAAATACAGTCACAGGAAATGGCATAAGGCTGTGATAGGCTTTGCAACTTTGAATTCCTACTTTTAATCGGCATTAGTCATTTTAAATTCAGCTTTTTAAAAGTCTTAGTAAAATTGACCTTAGGGAACAATAAAATGGCAACTGCGTACGACAAAGGTATGGAGAAGAAATGAGTAGTTATTACCTCAATAAAAGAAAAAAAAGATGGGACCGTGAACCTACCAGCCAAATTCCAGGAAGCAGGATAGGCTGCTTGACCTTAATGAAGAACACCCAAATATTTGGAGAAATTATTTTTGGTGTATCTCTCTAAAGAAATCAGGGCATTTTTTTTAATCACCCAATTTACTGCTGATACTGTTCTATATTAATTTAGTGGCTTTGATCAGTCACTTTGATAAATCATCATTTATTTGCTTGCATCACATCATCACATTGTGCAGAACGTGCTGCAATGTACCCTGAAGAGTCACTAGGTGGTAACATATGCAGACTTGAGCATGCTTGGCCAAATCCTGCACAACCTAATGTAATGCGTGTCTGCACTAGAGAAACTTGGTCCATCTTCTGATGGAATGATGTGAAGTTTTACGGTGTCTCATAATGTTTGATAGAGATAAAAGCTAGAGAGCTCATCAGATGACTAAAGCCGACCAGGAGGATAGCTGGTTTTCACGCTGCTCTGAAGATTCCTGTAGCCATGTTCACCTCCATGCTTGTCTGTGAAGCCCGGTCTGTAGGAATCCCTATGAAACTTGATAGGAGAGTTCAGAAAGTTACTTGTTTTTTATTAAATGCTATCAGCCTTTCCCATAAGGATAAAGAGACTGCGGTTTGCAAGTTTCTGCCTCGGTGCTTTTGATATATTTGCTGAGCGTTTCCTGCTAATACAGGGCAAGGTTGCTGATGCACCCACACCAGGGAATAAGGAAGTGAAAGTCTCCCTGGGTGGCCCCCACGCATCCCCCGTCTGTGCCTGACGGGCAGAGCAGGCTGCCAGGGAGCCAGCAGAGCCCCAGCCCTCCGCTCCCCAACCCCAGCACACAGCGGGAAGTAATTTACTGGTGATCTGGGCCAGGAGCAGTCTGCTTTGCTCTCTGATTAATGGGAGAACCACAGACGAAAGCATCGTTCCCCGACTCCTGGGGCAGTGCAGCTGAGAGCAGCTCTTCAGCTGTGTTTTAGGAGAAGCTCGCTCTCTGGCAGAGCCAAACGGATCTAGATGGAGCTGTGAGACACCTCCAAGGCTCAAAATCTGTTTGCCCCTTTTTTTGGGGCACAGGGGGCATGGCAAACTGTAGGCCATATTTGCTGCTTCTATACTTCGTCTTTTCTGAAAGCATATAACAGCTTTCCTGCAAAATAACAGCAAATAGGAGACAGCAAGAGAGACGTGGGATTAGCAAAGAAGCTACAAGATGGCCCAGATAGAGACATCAAGAGGGAGAGAGGCTGATTCCCAACTTTTCATCTGTGCAGAGCTAGAAAGATTTCTGCTTCTAAGTGCGTAGCACTACTTTAAACCTTGGTCTCCCATTTCTGAGTTAATAAGCCTGCCCTGAGGAAAGGGAGGTGACTGAAACAGGAGCATGTGGGCTTTATTTGGATTGTCCCAGCTACTGAGTCTGCCCTGCAGCTTACTAAGTGATTGGCACATTAATTAAAAAAAAATCCCCAGACATTTCTAAAACAAACATGCTTTGTCCTTTCTCCCCCTTCTTTGAGGTATGTGTTACTTTTCCAATAGGCTCAGCAAGAAAAGAGGAATCAAGTGAACAAGCTATAGAAATGGTAATTCTGAAGGTCTGTTTCCTTACCTTGATTGTGTACGTGTGTGTTGACTAATACAGCAACATAAGAATGACATTTTCTTGACCATCTGAAGCAATACATGACACCTGGCATGCTGAAAAGGTACATGAGAATCAGTGGGGTTTTAGTCTGTATTTTGTCATCTGCCATATATATCTGTAAGAACATAGCAAATGCTCATTCACTTATCGGTCTTGGTCTGCAGTTGGAGCGTTTTGTCTGCAATGCAAATTGAGTAAACAGAAGAGTGAGTCAAGAATAGCAAACAGATGCACATGGCTATTGTATGGGACTATGACTTCATGTTGACTGAGCCAAAGGATTTTTGCCAGACTCTTTTATTCATGTCGGTTTCCTCTGGCATCCATTTGTGGCACTATAATAATGATGAGATTGTTACTGTAATCCTTTATTATAAGTATGGTTATTCAGTAACAAATACGGTGATTTAAGAAAGTAAATATTGATAGCCAGTTCATGATGATTGGTACAATTTGAACAGCTAGAAAAGAAAATGCGGTATCTGAAACACTCACACTGAAGAACTCAAATCTGGAGTCAGGTTAGGTAGGTTAGAACCTGTTCGACTACCCAAAAAAAATAGTGTAAACTTGTGAACAAAGAGAAGAATCTTAGAAATCATCAAAAACTGGACTAAAAGGGACTCTGAAAATTGTCTAGTTCTTCTCCTGACAGTTTAAAAAACCTCCAGAGATGATGTTTCCACAGCTTTTCTACATGGCCAACAGCAATCTGTACTGTTAGCCATCCATACAGCTATCTGTACTATTAGCCATCCATACTGCTTTTTCTTCATGTCTAGTCTAAACCTCCTTTGCTGTAATTTAAACCCAACACTCGTTGGTTTATCCCCAGTGGACACCGAAAAGCTTATTTCCTTTCTGTCCAAACTGTCTTTTACATATTTGAAGCATTGCTAGCATGAATGAAGAGCTGAAAAAGAAGCAAAAAGAAATATATCCAGTGACACTGCAAGGTCTAATTGAATCCTTACCAGGAGAAATCCTGAAGTCCTTATTCAGCATAAAGGATTCTGGTGATTCCACAGAATTTTGCCTAAGTTCTGAAAGAGGCATGACACTACCCAGAAGCAGTTGCCAGACAAGCAGATGAAGGTGCTATCGACTTGGCTGTTCCTGCACCTGGAACATACCCAGCAAAGCAGGTGGGAGGAAGAAGGACACAGGCAGCTCCGAAGATGTCCTGCCAATTCCCCTAGCATAGGAGGAGCTCCCAGCTCCTGCAGTACTTGAGGGTAGGCAGGCAAGCATCCTGCTGGCACTTGCAGGGACCCAGCTAGCCTGAACCCTGCTTCTCCGATGGTGAGGGATAGGCCACAGGGCAGAATGAGGCTAAGTAGTAGGATGCATCTGAAGCACTTCTCAGATTTTCAGGACCCAAAAGATGAATTAATTCAGGATGATTTAGTTAGATTTCTGTGGCTCTGATCTAAACTTTTTATAGTTCATAACGTTGTTGATTTGTAAGGGGAAGCTGGCACTCCTGAGCGAGAGCTACATGTGATCACTAAAAACATTCCATTTTAATTATAAACAAACTTAGGGCATCGTTTTCATTTCATAGTGTTTAGATTGTATCTGTGGCCTCACAAGGAAAAGGAGTCTTTTAACAAGCTTTAAACAAGAGCCAAAAAAAAATCAAAATGGTGGTCTGGTGTATTCTTATCCACATTAAAAGGAATTAGCATAGATATGCATTTTTAAAAACAGTTCTTAAAAAGTGATACAATAATTCTCCCTCAAAACGCAAAGATAATTACACAGTATTGTTGTACCAGCTTTGTTTATTCTGTTCATGTTCCAGATAATATCAAGGGCCATTCTAATTGTGAGTGTTCATATATGCTTAAGTGAAAAGCTCCATCATTAGGAAGGAAGACCTAGCCTAAAGTGGTAACATAAGGCTAGATTCTTATATGGCTGCTAGAGAGGAAAGCAGGTTGGTTTCTTTTGCCATATGATTCCCCCCATTCCTTTTTTTTCCCTTTTGTTTTAGTTCCTCGGCTCTCTTTGATTTACAGTCTTGCTGGTCTACTGTTTTGAGAAGCTGATGTTGTGGAATCCTTAAGTCATCTGTGACCTAGGTCACTACAGACAGGAGCAATTTAGTAAAAGTATTAATTGAAACTCTTCTGGCAAGCCCTACTTCTGCAGATGAAGTTACGCATCAAACCTACACAGACTGCAACTACACTTCCAAACAGACTAAGATTTTCAATATCTCATAAACAGGCTCCTCAATCACCAGAATCTAATAAGGCTATAATCATCATTGACACTATAATGATTAAAATGAATAAAACCCATTAAGAAAAGTCATGTTGAGTTATTAAAAGTTTCGCTCTGTGTGATATGTAATCTTTTATCCATTTTTTATTATGAAATCTGTAACCATCTATCCACAAAAGGCCATTAATTTACTGCTCTGTGGATGTTACCATGCTCTTTAGTTTAACAGCTTATCATTGATTTCTTGAGGGAGGTATTATATTTGGAGAAATACACATGGAACAAAAGCCAGTGTGTTGCTGTAAATTTGCCACTGACAGGATGATCAAAGTATTTTGGTCTAGTCAAAGCAGAGGGCCGGTGAACAAGTTCAGAAGAGCCTATGGTCATATCCTTGCTGTTGTAAGCAGACCCTGAGGCAAGGCAGCAGATAGATGTTTTCAGGAATCACAAACTCTTGTAAGGAAAGGTCATGTGCACTGCAGGGGGAAAAACAATAAAATTTCCATTAACTAGAGCCTAGTTAACCGGCTTATTGGCATCTATTAGAAACAAATTGCAAACAAAACTGATCCTATTATAAACTTCCCCTTGTTCCCTCAGTAAAATAAAGTCACTGAATGGCCCACAAAAGGCAGGAGGAACACAGTTTGTCAGATGACTTGCTTTACTTTCAAGGGAAGTATTATGTTTCACCCTCTGAAGGGTCTACAATCGTGACTGGCAGAAAGTTACATAGTTATGGGAAATATGTGGATCAGTGCATCGGAGCAACCTGGAGAGGGGAGGCAATGCACTCCCGCTCACATTCTTTTAACAGGGACTTTTTTTTTCCTCCTAGGCAAACAGCAATAAAAAAACGTGAATGGAAGGATGTGTACACAAACTTTCGGTCTAAGTGGTGGGAGAGCACTCTTCCTGAAGTGTACTTTTTCTCATAATAAACTCGGCTCCAATATCTTTATTACTCATCTCTTTTTTAATCTTATTAACAATAAAGCCTAAAAATGTTTTGAAGAAGCCAAATAAAGGGTGTAGTCTTTCACTTCTGAGCATTCTTTCCATTTACCTGAGATGACTAATAAACTGTCTTTCCCAACATTTTTAACGCTGGGTCAAATCTTCAGCTAGTGCAAAGTCACTCAAAAGCAGTAAGGATGTGACAATTTTTACTTGCTAAGAATCTGACCCCGACTGTATTTTCCATCTTTCTTTTCTTCCCTTTAGGCGCCTCTCAGCACTTCAGATATAGCTATCAATCAAATAAAATTCCTCTTGGTTTATCTGAACCATGTGCCACAAGCCAGTATCACAGAAATGTAAGTCACTTTGCAGGGGGAATAAAACAAAGAATGTTTGCTTTTCAAAGAAATGTTGGCGAGACAATTATATAAGTCAATTATCACCTCCCCCTTAGCAAAAGAAAATAGGGGATGGAGGATGCAGGAGCATGGAAAATACAATAATGACTGTGGATGTAACTTTGACATAGAATAGAGCTGTTGGGAAGCTGCTTTGGTTTAGGCACGTGATTCAAAGATGAGGGTGTGCTGAGGAATTCACAGAGAGGAGCTTACTCTGGCCAGCCCTGCCCTTTCACATGCTCTGCCAGTGCAGGATGCTGTTTATCTGAAAAGCCCAATCTCCCCAGCAATGCTATTGAAAGAATAATAGAAAGGTTTCTGAGTAATCGTTGTTGTAGTAGGAGTTTGGGAAACCATCTAAAAAGGTAAGTCTCTCTCTTCAGAGTAATAACCAACCCTTACTGTGAGCGTAGTGATAAGTACCTGTCACGATCACCTGGTTATGTACAACAGCTATGTGCTCTACTGCAAAAAAAAAAAAAAAAAAAAAGAGATGAAAGGCACCACCTGCTCTGACATCAGGAATCCTTCCTGAAGCCTGGATCCTGGATTTACTGAGTCATCCATGCTGAGGTCTACTGCAGCATTTCTTTGGTCCCTATGATGCTATTTTTCTTCCCTTGCAAACATAAGCGAGAGATTAAAATTTTATTGTGCAAAACCCCCAGACTTACAGAGCCTCTTGCCACGGGGGATCTTTTGCATTGTTCAGCCTGACCTTTTGCAGAGCACAAGCCAGGCAGTTTAGTACAGTTGTTGACAGATTGAGTCCAATGACTTAGGTGAATCTGAAGTATTTCAGTTCGTCAGTCATACGCTGATTGTATGCCATTAGTACAAAATGGGTAGTTTGAGGTATTTATGGTGAACTCTCCAACCGTCTATCCGCTGAAGAGCATTAATTTACTGCTCTGCAGATGTGACCATGCTCTTTAGTTTAACAGTTCATCTTGCTGCAGGGCAGAGAATTTGTTAGATTCAGATTATTCTGACAGGTGACCTATATTCCTTGTTGCAAAAAATGGGGTTCCTGCCAGACCTTCCCTCACTCCAACTCTGGTCAACGGTTTGACTCTGAATAAGTCATAACACCATGTACTGGGAAACACCTGAGAAAGGAGGCTCAGTCATCCTGCTTAGTGTCCCAACCCCAGCTGTTGCCAGAGCACACGCCTAAGCAGGAGGAAAAAAACCAAATCCAAATCCAAATTCAAATTCCAGTTGCATGCCAAAGTGCCGGGTATTCCTTCCTGATCCTTGCACTAATTCACTAAAACCCTGAAGCGTGACTTGACTACAGTCATGTATTAATATAGAGCTTCAGCTATTATGAAAGCAAAGATTTCTCCCGTCCCTGGACTGAAAATGGAAGGGAATAAATAGGAAAATTTTCGGCTTCACAAATGTTTTATTCCTTAACAAATACTGCAGACTGTAGTGAATGATGTCTGTTGTCAAAAGATTTAAAGGGGAAAAGCTGTTAGGTAGGGGAAAGCTTGTTAAGAAGTATTCTATGGTAGCGAATGAGGAAAACAGAAGAAACTCTCTCCATCCTTGAAGGAATATTTACTTTAATACATCTTAGACAAAAGGTAAACTGACTGCTAAAATACGTATAATTTTTTAAGATATTAATTAATTTTATTTTATCTTCATGTTATTAAAAGTATACATCTTTCTTTCAGCAAGGCAGTGAAGAGTTTGTTGCATGAATGTTTCCCTGGTATTAATCTGAACTGGAATTAATTATGACCTTTTGAGACGACTCTTTCACTGTCCAAAAAAGTGAGGAGATTACGGGGGGAGAGGCAGTGCTTGCAGGAATGATGAGAAAACAAGTCACTTTTTGAGAGTTTTAGTGAGGCTCTTCATTGGTAAGGGATGATTATGGACTGATGAGTCAGCTATTCCACAATTACAGGTGGAGAGAGCAATAAAATCTTGCTGAGTTTGGCTATTGAAATTATATGGTTTCATAAATAGTATAATGTTGTTCCCAGCAGGTAAATGTTATATTTTAAGGACGGCCACTTTACAACACACAGAACTATCCGGTGGCTGAAGGTCAACAAGCCACCTGCTAAATGATAGTATAAATCCACAGAATTACTTGATAGGAAAGTAATTGCTGCAGCTTTGTTCTTGTTGTGAAATTATAGTTTACTGAATACGCAGTATATTCATTGTAAATATTTTCCTACAAATGTATCAAAGGATAGAGGGTAGAAGAAATTTTTGCCAACATGTGCATCTCAGCAAGAAGTACCACATTTTATGATAAACTAGTCATAATGGTTGGTCAAAGTTTCCTTCCAGCTGGTACAGAAAAAATAGTTTTCTTTTCTCTTTCTTGCTCAAACTTTACTTTTAGAAATTTAACCTCAGCACTCTCTTTAAAATGGTTATAAGAGCATGCGTCTACAGATTCCCAGATGTAACTGCATCAGGAGAGCAGGCTTTTGAATGACACTTTTTTCTAAACAGGGAATGTCTCCCCTTAACAAAACACAATATAAAATGTGATGAGAAAGGGGAGGAACCTCATAATGTGTAGCGAAAGTGCTGCAATATCTTCCGTCTTCTTTCAAAGCTGGGTTAAAGAGGGAGTGTAATGAGAGCATGGTTAGCTGAGGGTGCCTCATAACACCTTCTCAACTCAGTGAGCTCTCCTCAACTCACCTAGGATCTGCTCTGTGCTATTAATTCTTGCTCTGTTAGAAAAAACTTGGGACAGACAGGGAATTTGCTCTGCAGTGTCACACCTACTCCTTCCCCCAGCTCTCATTTTCAGCATGCCTTGAAGGGGCTCCATCGCACAGAGGCATCCCCCCTCCAGGTCGAACACTACTAACCCCTTTTTGTGGAAACTTTTTGTGGAGACTTTCCAGAAAAACAACTCCCATTCACACAGACTGTCCAGAGAGCTGCTGATATTAAAGCTGAAACAAAAAAAGGGCAGCTTTCACGCATGAGTTTTATCCCTCGAGATTCATTTGCATGGGGAAGACAGAGCCTATTTTTGGTGTAACCTGGAACTACAATGCCCCCATAAACAAGGCAAAATTTTCCTCACTTGCAGCCACCTCTCTGTTGCCTTTCCTGCATCTGCAGGAATATGAGCTAGCTTGCCCTTCTTTAGCCCCCAGTCACACATTTTGTAATTGCTCCTGACCCTTGCCTGGTGGGACGCTCCTTCCTCCCTGCTCTCTGACTGTATATTTATAGGCAGAGGCTGTTGAGTGGTTTCACAAACAGCCCAGTGAAGTTGGAGAAGTCACTCAGAGAACCAGAAACACTGCGTGGAGAATAGGCATGGCACACTCCTGCCCAAGGTAGTCAAAAGATTATTTCCTTAGCAAAGCATTAACCGGATCTTGGGATATCTTCCCAAGTGATAGCCCCTTAGCAGCTGGTCCCCAGACTACATCCCTTCCAGTCCAAAAATCAGCTAATGTTTTCTGAGGATCGGTCTGTAAGACTGCTGTTATTTCAGAGTAGTCATTTAGTAGTCTGAAAAGTTATCCACACCTTTTACGAACCATCATACAAACGACCTTCATTCTGCAAGTCCAATGTCATGTTAATGATCTTTTTTATAAAATTTTTTTTTAACGAATATTTTTTTTACAAAAGGATATTAAACAGATACTGAGGAGTATTCGCCAGGTAGCAAGCTTATTTACACCCAACATGACACTAAGTGTTATAGTCCTCGAATTACAAATGTCTTGTTCTCACAGGGGATGCAAGCAAGGTCCAAAAAATTCTCGACTGAACCCAGATATTGCAAAATCTAATGCAGATTACTGCCACGAAAAACTGTACCAGTATTTAAAATGATTAAACTGAAGGGCCTGTGATAGAAAGTCATCTTTGAATGCTTATTTCCACATGTGTAAAGCACATAGGCTTTCAAAGGAACTATTAGGAGTTGTCTAGGTGTAATTAAAATGCTGTAATTAATAAATAATAAATAATTTTTTTCAATTACTCTTCTATCTAATTATACATCAGTGCTTAATTACTATTTAGCAGTGGTGTGCTCTGTCAGTACCTAGGTCTTTATGTAAAAGCAGGAAAAATATTTTGGGTTGGAGTCCACCTAACCAGCATCTTGCTTGCATTCAGGTGTCTTTCTCATACACAGTAAAATATAGACAATCTAAAATGAGAGCCTGAGTTGTCTATATCACTATGGCAGTAGTGCAAAGCAAGTATGTTTGAAGACTAAGCTAAGCAGCAAAGTCTCACCCAGGACTCACAACTTCACAGTTTGGTGCTAGGTACGCAAAAGACCTTAAAATATGAGTCTAAGGGTATAAGAAGAAGGAGTACCTACAGAATAGCTATTGGTGTAGTCTAAGGCACTTCTAGCCACGAGGTTAAAATAATTTCCTATACAGCTCTGCTGGAGATTAGTGTTATTTTTAAGTGGGTAAATAACCAAGAATCATTGCTTTATGTGAAGACTCATCTTACATGGAGAACCATGCTCAGAGGCAATATTTGCTTCAGATCTCCGTGGATAATTTGTAATAGCTTTTTGCTGACTAGAAGTTGTATTACTGATTCTTTCCTGTCTTTTAAAATTTGTCATAGTTTATATTTTAGCATAATAACAATGTATCTGCTGGCATATATATTATGCTGGTGTTCTAAATGAGTATTGCAATGGCTGGATTCCTCCCGGACTCTTAAACTGAAAGGTAATTTTTCTCAGATTTGCCATAAAGTCTTGAATTTGACCTCTGAACTCTGCATGACTACTCACAGAGTCAATCAGATGGGGAAGTTACACCATTGACTGAATCTTCCATTATAGCTATTGCAAGGTCCTAACAATCTCTTTATAGATAACCCACAGGCAAACAGCACATCACTTTGGTAGCAATGCTAGAGTTGTATTCATTTACAAAGCTGAATTCGCAGTGGTGCTTGGTACTTAGAAACTAATTTGTGTTAATTTCTCTGAAACGATCTATCTCTGCACGTAACTTTACTGATGTGAAGATACCTGTGCTTTATATTCACTGTATTTAACATAGAAGATTCTCTCTCTTTAGTAGCTGTTCTGCCTGCTACCCAGTTTAGGAAAAGAATGGTAAATATTCAAACCAATTCTGTTTTCACCTGACTTATTCTATAGCACGATGTAATACCTACCTGTTCATATTTAAAATTTAAAGTCCCACATCAATAAAGCTTTTTAGAGTGAACTTCTTTCCATGCTAGTTCTACTATCACACACTACCCCGTACATAGTGAAGCGTGTGCCATCCCACTGAATCTCAAACACATGCTTATAACTTGAATGGAAATGGGCCAAATGGTTTTACAATGGCTCTAGTTCTGCAAAGGCAAGTCCTCTGTGTGAAGGATGTAAGATGCTTTCTACCTTTTTTTCCATATAGTAAGCAGAAAAACATTCAGCAGCAACACAGGGAGGTTTAATGTCTGCACCTTTGGTTCAGTTTATCAAGATTTTTAACTTTCATCTTTCATTAAAAAATGACATAGGTTTTTACATGAGAAATCCTAGATGGTATCTTTGTAATACATTTGAGACAGATCACTATTTGCAACTGTTTAAACAAAATTTAGTGTGAACAAACTTCAGCTTGGCTGGCCTTCAAGCATCACTTTAAAATAACCATTGAGATAGAAACACCATATTCATAAAAATAACAACAGCAGGATAATAGAAATTATGTGCTTCGTAGAACTTGCGGTATCATTATTGCACATAATTCCAAAATCAGGAGTTAGACCTTAAAAATAAGGAGATTTGTTTAGAAATCGAGGTATTTAAAAACAAAAAGTTCCAGTCTTAAGCTCCACCCTCCGTGTTTGTCTTACAGTTACAATTTCAAGCTTTCCTTCACAAATAAGAGGACTGGAAACTCATTTTCTTTGAAGAAAAGCCAGGAACTTCTTGGTCCTAGGACCTGGGACTTCAAATAAAGAATAAAACATTATAGGAATCACTGTACAGTCAGGAAAGTTGGCAGCCCTGTGGCACCACAGAATGGTTACATTGACTTGCTTAATCTAGAGTGCAACTTGCTAGCTTGGGCTTCATGCAGCCGAAGAGTTTGTTGAGCGCCGGCTGAGCCTGGAGAAGGGACGTGGCTATCATGAAGAGCTACAGGCACTCACACAGCCTCGCATCCAGACCTTCTGCTGCCATTGCTTGCATATGGAAAATGTTAGAGAACCCAAACAACTAAAGCAGGCAAGAGGAACAAAAAGAGAATAACAATAACTTTCATGTGTCCCATAAATATACCTTGGCAGTGAATCCATTTGCAAACACAGCACACTAGACAGTTAGGGGCAAATTTTCAAATGTGTTCCCTTAACTTTTAATGCAATATTGCATGCCTGGTTTTCATAGGAATATTTTTGGCCTTGTGTAAAACTCATGTTTTTGAGTTGAGTTGCATGTGAAAGCTGGCATGCAACCATTCCTTGTGAAATTTCAGAGGCTGTGAAGAGGGGTCTTTGAAAACTGAACCTGCTAGTTACCATTCTAATGCAGAGATAAAATTTTTTTCTTTCCCTTGATCTCTAAGATTTTCACAAGCTTCAAATGAAAATAAGTGTTAACTCCTCTAAGTAATTTTCGCAAGATGTCTCTGGTAAATTACCCGCAAGATGTAAGTAGGTTCATCTGATAGCCGGAGACCCTTAAAGTGTCTATTAGAAAACTATACTGATGAAAGACTTTCTTATTGATTCCATTGTTAGCTCAACTGGCCGGAGACAGAGAATAAACATGCATTATGTCTCTTGAGAAAACAAGTTTCACAATTATACAGATTTTATTAGACAAACAAGATAAAAAAACATGTATGGTCAGCTCCTTTTTGGAGAGGCCTGTCCAGCTTGGAATCATTATGAGAGCTAACAGCAGCTCTCTGTATTGTATGATTCATCTGTCCCTATAGATAGCCCTATATATCACTGCAGAGCATGCTGATTAGAAAGGATGTTACTAGGACCCAGAAGCCTAAATTGCTGTTTGATACTGCATTAACATTTCACATTTATTAACTCAACATACAAACTATTGATCTGAAAATAAAATTAGTGGTTGTTCTGGCATACTAGTGAAGAATAGCTCTTTGTAATAGAAGAAACTCTCATTCTTGATTGCATAACAGTAACCATTAAATTTCCTTATTATAAAGGTGTTTAATTAGCAAAGATTTTCATTTTTTCCCTATACCACAGGGGGCCAATCACTATTCTGAGCACATATCACTTAGGTGCATAAAAATTTGCATTGTGCTGTTGGTTTTCCTTTTGAGAGAGTGCCTGGGAATATAACAGAGTATAGATACGGCACAAGTATTTTCTACATAAAATTAAAATTCAGTTCAGCAGAAAATGTGCAGGAAAGAAATGTATTTGGAGGTTCTGTTTCCTCTCTGTCTCGTTGTTCTTCACCACCCCCCGCACTGAAAACTTTGTAATGGATATTGTTACCACAAAAAGAAAACAGCTTTGTTGTTTGATATAAAATTTCCCTGCAAAACAAATAGAGGGTTTTAATAGGGCTCTGCTTCTTTTGAACATCCTCTTGCCTCACTTAGACTACAGATGCCATTTAAAACCATAGCTTGCATTTCAAGGATGCCTCCATCAGAAGGCATGACTCAGTTTACTCAGTTTACTTCAATTCTCTCTCCGCCATGTAGTCCAATGCTGTGAAACAGAAATGAAGAATTAGAAATATACTGGTATACACAAACATTGAATGAATGACTTTGACACTTGCTTCCCGAATACTTGTGCTGCGTATGTGTTTACGCTATAAGGCTTGTCAGCCTAATTGTTACGGCTGTCTTGTTGATCTGATTCTGAGAGACCACTATCAGCATCTCACTGCTTGGTTACGCTTAGGCCAGCAGTTTCAGTGAGTGCAGCAGATGCACTGAAATGTGAGCAAACTCTTTTGAAACATAGAATTATCTCAAGTGATGTTGTCAAAGTGCACGTGACGTCTGGTGAGCGTTAATCTGTGCACATGCCCAATCTCTGTATGCGGAAGAGTGACAGGAAATATTCGTATGCGGGGTGGGTCCTATATATTTTTATCTGAGTGCAAGTCAGTGTCCATCTTCAGAAGAGAGTTTTTGTGACACGTTGACAACACATATAATATAGCACCTGCGATTTAAAAGCATGGTACCATTTGGGGTGTTAGGATGGGGTCTTCTGCTTTCTCCTAGTAATATACACTTTTTTGACTTTATAACTGTACTAAATTTGTATATAACAAACAAGATTAAATTTGTAATGCTTATATGAGCACGGGATATGGATTGTTGTTAGAAGATAGGAATTTTAGCTCTGGACTCAAAGTAGCTCAACTATCTATGCCTGCTTTATGGAATGGCTGAATGGAATGAAACAGCGTTATGGAAACAAGCACAAATTCCTAATTATTTTGAAGGGAAAGAAGGGGAAAGAGAAGAAGGGAAAACATGGTTTACCCTGTACATTATTCTTTCAGTCATGGTTTGCAAAGGCTAAAATAAATGCAGAAAGCCACAATCCTGCCAGTTGCTCCCTGCGACTATGTTAATTTCAAGTGAGAGTTCAGCACTATTTGGAATTAAGAAAAAAAAAAAAAAAAGAAAATAAGAAAGTCATCATGATTAAATATTTCCTTTCCTAACTAGAACTGCTATTTTGACTACAATACCCAGCTACTTGGGATACTGTCTGAAACTGTGTTTCAGTTCCTTACAGGCAGCCTCTGAATCATCTCTTGCTACTTGTGTATTTCTTACCATTTCTGGCCTCTGTTCGGAGAGCTGTGGAAATGCAAGTTTTCTCTCCATCGTTTTATGTAGCAAACCCATACCCAAAACAAAGAAAGGGTCACACTGGTGGTTAGATATATTGTCTTTCATTCCAGTGCTTCATATAAAAGTGTAGCTAAGACAGCTGTGGTGGAACCAGACCGCCAAGAACGCCTTCTAACACAAGCATATACCCAACTGGTTTATATAACCTTAATTCAAGCAGCACAACTAATGATAATGATATGCTACAGTATTATTATGCCAGGAATGTATGAAATCAAGAGAGAACATTTCATTTTAAACTTTGCTGATTTTTCACATTTGCTTAGCATTTTCTCTAATGATTTCTTGCACTGTTTTTATGCCACCTCAGATAAAATGCCATCATACAGGATATTTGCACCATTAGGCACAAAGTAAGCGTTAGTTATGATTAGAGGCAATGCTGTGAAGCATTAAAAAATGTAAAGGAAATGGTTTTCAAGCATACTTGCAAAGACTCTGAAGCTTGAGTGTCATTTGCTTTCACTATGCCAGCTGGGTGATGTTCTGCATTTCAACAAAGCTGGCTACCATTTCCAAACAGATCCATACAAGATTTTCATCATTCATATTTGAGTGAGAGGTCCAGTAAAAAATACATTCACACATTCACATGCACAGCAGAAATCCAATGAACCTATCTAGAAGGAATTAAGTTAAACAAAACACAATAATTACAATTAATCATCAGTGAACACGATCATAATGACATCCTTTTCAAGGAAAGGAAACCATTTTCTGTCATAAGCTGCATCTTGTCAAACAACACCTCTAATATTTGGTTTTTGTTAAGACTCTTGTCTTTGTGGAGCTTTGTGTTTTTGTTAAGACTCTTGTCTTTGTGGAGCATAACAGTGATTTTGACTTACTGCATAGATAAGGGGTGAATAATGTAATTAGATTGAATTAATAAAACTCATGCTTTTGCACTATTCACATGTCAGTATGGGAATTTTTCCCAGCTATTTCCTAATGCTGGAATCTAATGGAGTACAGCTCCACGGGATTAAGCCTCTACAATTATTCTGTTCATCCTCTGGCTTGTGAAGAAGAAAGAACAAGACTAATTTTGAGCTGTGTGAGCTGTTCTTTCAGCATTTGGCTAGGTCAATTAGAGTGCAATAAGTAAAACACATGGAAGAAATGCTGGAACAAGCTAAGACCAGCTGAAAACAAGTCCCTTAGTGTATATGTAGCCCAGACTTTTTCATGTTCTTGTCCCATGTAAATTACTACAATTTTTCTTTGGGTTTATGTTTTCTTGATTTATTTGCCAAGAAAAGCTGACCTAAGGTCCAGAATCTGATTTTCTGTGAGGTCAGTGTTTTTAATACTATAGTGACTCTTTTTGAACCATCAGAGACATAAAAGTCATTCAGATGATTTATTGGAGTGGATCTTGCTGTCAGCATCTACCCTGGTGTGAATGATATGCATGATTCCATCACGAGTCCATGAGCATTAACCCAGCAGCACTTAAAGATGGAAGACAAAAAAAATATTGCTTGTGTAAAAAACTTTAAGGTCCCATATATCCACACTTTCTGTGCAAGAGACATTTGCCATAGCTTCACACTTATTCTTTAATTTTGATGTTGATCATTTTAACAAAAAAAGATTAAACATCCAGTTTAGAAGATAAAATAACTTTCAGATTAAAATGATTGGTTGTCCTCAAAATTAAAGTGATTTTGTAAGGCAGGAATGAAATCTTGAATTAGATCTGCATAAAATAAGTACACCTATGCCAAAATCTTCTCACAGAATGGATGAGGTTGGGAGGGACCTCTGGAGTTCATCCGGTCCAACCCTTCTGCTCAAGCAGGGCCACCTGCAGCCAGTTGCCCAGGACCATGTCCAGATGGCTTTCAAATATCTCCAAGGACCGGGGTGCCACAACTCCCCTGGGCAACCTGTGCCAGTGCTCAGTCACCCTCACAGTGAAAAAGTGTTCCCTGATGTTTGGCCAGAACCTCAGACTCCTTTCCTCTGTTTCTTTGCTTCCGCTGAACACAAGGAAGTGTAGAGCTCATGAGAGCTCATGGGAGCTGTGTCTCTCCGTGCTGCTGAGAGAAGGCGGTATGGAGACAGCTCTTCTTTGTTTCCCTGCAAGTGAGCTCAGATATCCTTCTCTTTCTAATACTTGCCTTTTAATAATATAGTTGCTTCTGGAGATATCAGAAAAAGAATGCTTCAGATTACTAACACAGTATAAACCTCACCAAAAATACCAGCAGCTTCCTCTGCTTTGAGTTTCCTGTCTAAAAAAATAATTTAAAAAAAAAAAAAAGAAAGGTTTACTCTGAGAGGAAGGGGAATTTCCCTCTCCTAGCAGGGCCTAGGAGAATGAGGAAAAATATCATCACAGGCAAAGAACAAGTAGTCTGGAGTAACTACTTACTTTCAGTAAGGCAGGATGCAGCTATATCATCCAAGAAAGAATCCACCCCCTCCTGTTCACGATGAAGTTCAGATGTTGGGCTCCCTCCATTTGTGGTACTATAACACTAGAAATGGGATAATTTTGTTATAGTTTTCAAGTAGATCTTTTAATCAGTTGCTAACTGACGGTGAAATAAATCAGTAAATGCTGGGATACTTGTAGGGTATTTTTAGTCTCAAAGGCCAAAACAGCAGAATAGTGCAGATACCTTAAACTTCCAATACAGTCCAAATTAATATAAATCATCAGAACAGGTTACATTTGGAGGAAACTCGTTGTTATCAATGATTACTTCAGCTAACTGTTACGATTTCAGATGGGACAATAGCGTCAGGTTAACATTTCATGTAATTCTTGTGAACGTGTGCTGTTAAATGCCAAAACCTGTCATTCTGCTCCTTCCAAGAAGAGAGAGGTGTCTGAAAAAAGTCACTGCAAATCAGTTTAATCCATCTGTAACTGAAAACACAGATCTGTCTTCCTCCTAACTTTCTTTATTCCATCATGTTACGTGTGGGAAAGGGCAGAGCTGCTGTTACTTAGACCTGTATTTCCACATCTTTATGTGTTTGCATTGCTTTGAAGCACAATTTAACCATGAATTTCCTGGGCTTGTAATGATCAGGTTTTGGGTGATTACAGCACAACCATAATGCTCTTGTATTATCAATGCATGTTTTTAAATGTCACTGAATTCTAACATTTTTTGGCCCTGAAGGTCTAATCAGATAGGAAGCGTGGAATAAGCAGAGATGGAGGCCTTTGTATACATAACATATTAGCCTGAGGCTTTTGTCACTCCCATAATGTATTCAATTATTTGAATCCATATATTTTTTAATGGGATTTGATGATGTGACATGCTTTTGTCCTTCAATCTAGCGTATATTTGTTCCCAACAGGAAAAGCCAAAACGCCGACGTTTTCTGTGAGTCAGGCAGATCACTGATGGCAAAGGAGCACTGGTTTATCTTCAGATTGCTGGAAGCACTGGCCTTTATAAAACTTCTCTAGTCATTAATGTGCTAGTCTTTTAGCAGTGGTCTACTGAGAGGAAGGAGACCGTGGAGGCACCACCCACAGCCTTACCAAGGTAAAGATGACCCATAAACATCAAACCTGAAATGGCTACTCTGGATTTCAATGCAGATTAGGGATTAGGCAGTGGGGTGCTGTTTTACATGTGAATAGGCTGACAGCAGTACAAAGAGAAAGCCAGAGAGCTTGGTGTTAGCCACTTGGTTTTGAAGCACAAATGTAACATCTAAGGGGAAAATATGAACAGTTGCTAGTAGCATGGGTTCAGCTAAGTCACATGGGGAATTTATTTTTGCAGAAACAAATTCTTACACGTTATTTTATTATTTTATTTGAAACACTGATACTTGAATTACTTGTAAAGTCTTGAAATTTATTTAGTTACTCTAGGCTTATCAGAATTCATTACAAGATATTTCATTTTAGCCCAGGAAATGTCTTTCTTTTTTTAAGAGAGAAGATAAAAACATACCAGGCCTCAGTATTCTAAACATGGAATTAGTGTCAGATAAGCGATGGTCAAAATCATCCCCTATCTGAGACTCTGGAATGAGAAGATGTTCTTCAGGCTTTAAGAAGGCCACAGCATCCCATGGCAAATGAATAGCTGTGAACTGATTTTTTTCCTTCAGAAGAGCTTGGACAAAATTTGTCCTATGCAGAAGGAACAGCTGTGCCATATATCTTTCAAATCTACAAAACATTTGCGTTAAATCACAAATGAACCTCTAAGAAATAACTTCAGAAGAGCCTGAATTCATCCCTTTCAGGATGTGCAATCTAATCAGCACCAAGGGAAAGGAGGAATGGATTAGAAATAGCATGCTCTGTTTATTTTTGTCTGGGAACTATGGAATGTACTTTTATGGCTTTGTTTGAGAGCTCAGAAGTTATAAATACGGTCTATAACTCAGTATTATTGCCTCTGTACTCCCCAAATAACTTACATCACTAAAAGAGCCATTTAGAAAGAGACTGGTCAAAGTCAAAACTTCAAACCCAATTTAATCTGTGTTTTAGGGAGCTGAGAGATGTCACCTGCCATACTTTCAGGTATGAATCAGCTGGTATTCAGTTCTGAACCATATTTTCTGTTTCAGATTTAGGTGCCTCTAATGTCCTTCAGTAAAAATGGACTTTGTGAGATTTCTGCTGTCTTAAGCAAAAGTCTCAGAAATACACTGCAAAACTGAACCCCCACTTTACACTTAGAATATGCCAAAGCGCACAGCCTATTTTCAAAGTTGTCCTAATATAAAAGTTTATTTAACTGAACTCTTAGTAATGTGGCTGGTTGATAAGTATGACTCTCTTAACACTTTGGCCTACCCGAAGAAACCAAGTGTACTAAATAGTTTTCTCTCCCCTGGTGTGAAGGAGGAGAGGGAATGCACCTGTTTGCTCAGAGATCCTAGTAATTTTGGTGGTGAACTCCTAAAGGAATAGGCTGCCTTGACAATGCCATGCTGTTGTGGCCAGAGGATGGGGCTGGAGGCTGGCATCACTGCCTGTCTGCGCAGCTACCTGCAGAGCAACAGCTCTGTTCTTGAGCCCATATGAGAACAGATCTTCCCAATCCAAAGACAGCTTTACGTTTTTCACCTCCCTGCACTTTTTCTTCCTTTTCTTCCATTACTTGCAGTCACGCTCCCTCTCTTTTGTTGCCTTGTTTCTTTGCTCAGACAGTTCTTTCCATTGTTTTTTTCTACACTATTTGCTGCCACCACCTTTCTAGCTCTGTTCCTAATCCAACCCAAAGCCTACAGTCCTTTCCCAAGGTCTCCCAGAAAATCTTGCCCATTTTACCTCATGGTCGTATGGTCTCCTCTGGCAGTGCACTCCCCTGCCTCAGAGGGCGGGGGATATAGCATCCTCTTCTCGCCCTCTTGTCCTCCATGTGCTCCCTGCCGTTGTCCTCCGTGGGAGTGAGCAAGAGAGTAGTTCATGCTACCAAAGGGGAAACAAGGAAAAAGAGAATTTTGCTTGTCCTGTTTATGAGTGACTTTTCAGCTGGGTGGGGATAAACATCTTAACCAGGTTTGGCTCCAGACAATGGGAAAGCAGGCAGGACAGCAAATAGCAGAGACAAATGCAACAGCCCCACTGCCTGCAATTAATGCCAGAACCCGGGCTGGCTGCTGCCCCATGGGACAAGGACTGAGGCTGAGACTACCAAGAAACTCACAGCACCTCTGCCCCAAGGGCTGCAAGCTTTGCCCTCATGCCCTCTCAGTCCTCAGTCAGTCTCTGCCTCCTTCTCCCCTTTCTCTGCCAGCAGAGGCTGAGCCCTGGCCCTGTGGTTTCAGATCAGCTCCATCCCAGCCGGACAAGCTGCCTCTACCCTGCCTGGCATGCCACGCACGAACCATGTGGAAGTACAGTACCCCCAAGCACGAATGGAAAGAAGAGAAGTTCGCTCTCGAGGAGACCTTCTGCACATGGAGAGTAATGATTTGCATTTTGGTTTGGGAAAATGAATGCACTGTACTAGTCATATAGAGGATCAGGAGAAAGAACAAATTTTAGATGGCAAAGTGTTGTAACTAGGACCAAGATCACCTATCAAAAAGATCATGCTAAAACGGATTATTATTCCTGACCTCGTGACTCCTTCCAGTAGCAGTGCTCCTCTTCCCACACTGCTTACCAGTGGAAAGTGTATTATTTTTGTACGTCTCATGCGAAAAAGTATCTTTTATTTTGCTTACAGAAAATTAGCCGAGGCTAAAATCAGGCTTAAAATGGAAATTATCCCACAAATTGGATTAGATATACATTTTACTGACAAACTTTTGAATGGTCCTTTTATATTTTTTAAAAATTCTCCAAAGATAACTTTCAGTCCAAGAGTGGCTGGAACAAATGATGGGAAAAGTCTGATCAGATGTTGCTGGCCCACCGACGTCCATGAAACACGAGTCGTCTTTATCACTATAGAGAGCATTCTGGGGAGACTAACGATTTGACATGGATGCCATTCATCCATGTGGATGGAGCCAGCACCCGGCCAATGCACCATATGAATTCCACATAATCCCTCTTCTGTAGGCTTCAGGGGTATATAGGCTTTATCCAGGCTGTAGAGAGCCAAGAATTTTACCCATGGGAAGTAAAATAAAAACAATTCAAGACAAACTGTGGGGAAAATGTCACTGATAAAGGATTGCAGGAGCACGTTTGGAGAATGCCCCAAATTCATTGAGCACCGGGGAGTTGAAATGTCAGTATAGGGAAGATCCGGACCACTTAACAAATGTTGGGTCTGAGCCTTCAAACAATTACTTGTGTGAGTAATTATCAACAAAAGTAATTCCATGAAACTCATGTCTAAATGTTTGCAAAAATGTCCAAAACTGTTTTTTCTGTCACCAAATAGAAGTATGTTCCGAGCACCATCCGAGGGCAGCAGACGACGTATAGGCAGTCTGGGTAGGTATTTTTTCATTTGTTTTGTTTAAAAGATATTTTAAAATGTGTTGTTTCGGCAACAGTAGAGGAAATAATGGGAGAGAAGGCAGAGTGTAGGAGAGGGTTCATGTTCAGAGAAATCTTTCATATAAATTTGCTGCTAATTGCTTCCTTCTTCTTAAGACACCAAATGATGCCATTGATCATCTGCAAGTGCTGAGGACAGCACAAGGATGGTTAAATGTATCAGTAAAGAAACATTCTTAATGAGACAGAAAGCAGGGTATATCTTGACCAGCAAATTTCACTATTTTGTAATTTAAAGGAATATTGACCTTATCATTAATTTTACTTACTTTTTACCTCAAAGTTTGAAGGGAGAGTGAAAATCAAGTAATCATAGGGAGTGTGAGTTGCTGTCATTCATATATTTCAGTAGTCCTGAATATCCCAAACAGAAAAAGGATGATCTAGTTTTTCTTGCTGCTTCACAATATCATGCTGTGAAAGTTTAGTGAGATCATCACACATCCGCAATTAAAAAAAGTATTCATAATAACAAAGACAGATTTACTCCAAAAGTGTTCATGCAAATATTTTAATTCACGTTTTGCCAAGCTGCTTTAAACAGCCAACCCTTGTTGTAAGAATATGCTAATATGTAATTAAACTGCACTCACGTCATGCCATATGGTACATTTGAAACATAAAACACTCTTCTATTATTTGGGGAGGGTCGTTCGAAAAGGAAAGGAAAAGAAAAAGAGAGAACCCAGGGGAAAAGACAGTTTATCTGTCCTCCCACATTTTATAAGCCAGCTTTAGCATTAGGCACTGTTATTCTGGATGAGATTTGACAGTTTTGGGGTTAATGGATCTTAATCTTTTATTAAAAAGAAAAGCATGTGCTGATATGCAACAAAGACCATTGCATGGGTTTTTTCTTTAAATTAGGCATAATTAAGTTTTTAGGGAAAATATTTATCTTTTCTATGAAGCCATGAGCAGGCAAATATGTACACATGGGGGAAGTAAGCTTTGGAGCCAGTGGGAGTTTTGCCATTGGCTTCTGTGGGAGCAGACCCTGGTTCTCTGCCGTTTTCCAATCTGATATTAACATGCAAGTCAGGATGGGTGAGGAGAGATAAAGAGAGAAATGCCGGATTCAGAAAGAGAGTTTGGCAGTTAGGTGCTTAATTACATCGCGGCATGTGGACAATGTTTAAGCAGGAGTGCAGACGCAGGCAAAAATGATTAATCTCTTGTTTTAATTATGCTTGATCGTTTGATTGTGTGGTCATTATTGGAAATGGCCTGGTATTTCATTTGGGAACTTCAGAGTAGCAGGAAGGTGAGAGATGCAGTAGTCTAAGGCATTAGCTTCTTACTAGTAGATGTTTGTATTTTAATGTGCTTGACAGGTCACAAGTGAAATGAGTGATGGGCTCAACCTAACCTTTGCCAGATGATCACCTACATTAAAAAAAACCGCATAATTTATTAAAATCATTCAAATACATTTCTCAGTAGAGCATTCATTGTCTACTTTTCTTTTTAATGATAACAGTCTGTGATGCTACCATCTGATGGCTATTCAAAGAGATGTACATGAAATTAGTCAGCCAGTGTTTTCAGCTTAGTTCCCAGAACCGAAGGCCCAGGTTCTCAGAGGTATTTTAGTGTCTACAATAAAAATAGCTCCTCCTTAGTGCTCCTCAGGATTTGTATACAGGCACTCCCAAAATCCAACCTACTTTGAATTTGGTAGGTACCAGCAGAGAGGCCAAAAACTCAACAGTGTTCCGCTCAGTGATGCAGTGAAAAACAAGCACCTCTTGAAGTGAACACTTCAAGGTGAGATTGTGGCAAAAAGCCTGAACTGCTATATAGAGAATTTTAGTTTTCAGAGTTGGCAAGGCAGTAGCCTTTCAATGCAGGATTATTGCACTCAGAAATATGTTTCTGGCCTCATGGGAAGAAACACACTGCGTTAAATTCTGATGCAGCCTGAAAGGGTTGAAAGGTTTCTCTCACATGATGTAATCTCTCAGGAAATCTAACGTGACAAACAAAATAAAAATACCCTCTCCTCTACTTCATCAACAAGAAAATAACCACCTTGTAAACCAACCGACAGTGTCATATGTTTTACCTCAGCTCTGCAAAGCACTTGCTTATCTTAAAGCACATATCAAAACCCATTCCTGTACTGCAAGGCAAGAAAATAGAGTGTGCAGCTTAAAACATTTAAAGCCATTGTGTCACTTGATAAACCAGTGCTGGTGAGAACCATGTGAAACTGTTGTTGGCATAAGGCTGCCTTAGGACATTTTGGCATGTGGGATCCACCACAGGCCCGTGAGGACCGAAGGGCAGAGGGAAGTCTGGCTGTTGTCTGTCTGTGGCTAGCCCTATTTTTCATACGCGCCCAGATTAAACTCTTGACCCTACTGAAATCAAGAATATTTTCATTTACTTGAATGGGACCAGGCCTTCTCCCATAGACTTTAAGGATAACAGTCACCTTGTCTAATGGTCAATTGTGGAAACTCATCCAGAAATCCCTGTGTTAAGCTCAGAACTTCTGTCTGAACTAGGTTATATATACTTTAGGAACATATGCAATGTTGATTTAAAGGTTTAAAATAAAGAAGAATTCATTGCATACCTATTAAAGTTATTCCAAAGGCTAGTTACTCTCACTCTTAAAAGACTGAATCTTACTTCCCATCTTAATTTGATATATTCAGCTTCTAGGTGTTGAATATCACCATGTCTGATAGTCTGAAGAACTCACTTCTATTAAAATACCTCTACCCAGTTACAGATCACAATCAAAACAGCCCTTAATATTTTCTTTAATAAACTGAGGAGACTTAAGCTTACACAACTTTCAACAAGAGAAAAAGTTCACTGGCCAGCCATCACAGAAAAATGTTTTAAAATGGAAAAAAAGTGAATGGCAAATTTGGATCAGGTTTGAACACAGCCATGACACAATGTTTTTATTTTAACATATGCATTAATATAATGGCATTATATGTTTAAATAAAAACCACTGCATTGCCCTGATAATAAGATGGCACAGAACTTTGCCACTGTTGGGAGTATTATAGCATTGTGTTCAAAATGTAATAAAATAAAGATAGACAAAAAATTCTAGGACAGTTACCCAGGGAAGACAGAACTTGTAGACTGCTGGCCTAGAGAAATAAATGATCCTTAAAAAAAAAGGACTTGAACAAGAAGAGAGAATGAAGAGTCTCGCAGGAGGAAGAGGAAGGTGTTCCCTGCACTGGAAAATGTGTCAGAATGCTTGTGTTCCCAAAATGACAAAGATAAAGTCTTGGTAAGGTCCTTCTCTGCTAACAGGAACTGGAGTGGAAGAAGTCGAGAAAAGAAGTGTGTGAGATGAAACACAACTAAAGATGCAGATAGGGGCTCTGTAAACAAGAATGAGGAGTTTGAAGTGGACTTGGGGAACGAAAGGAAGACAATGGACAACAGGAGAAAGGAAGGATTTGTCCGCTGCAGATTACCAGAAGAAGATAGAATCATAGAATCATAGCACAGTTTGGGTTAGAAGGGACCTTTAAAGGTCATCTAGTCCAACCCCCCTGCCATGGGCAGGGGCATCTTCAACTAGATCAGGTTGCTCAGAGCCCTGTCCAACCTGACCTTGAATGTTCCCAGGGATCGGGCATCTACCACCTCTCTGGGCAACCTGTTCCACTGTTTCACCACCCTCATTGTAAAAAATTTCTTCCTTATATCTAGTCTAAATCTACCTTCTTTTAGTTTAAAACCATTACCCCTTGTCCTGTCACAACAGGCCCTCTTTAAGTATTGAAAGGCTGCAATAAGGTCTCCCCAAAGCCTTCTCTTCTCCAGGCTGAATAACCCCAACTCTCTCAGCCTTTCTTCATAGGAGAGTTGTTCCATCCCTCTGATCATTTTCATGGCCCTCCTCTGGAACCACTCCAACAGGTCCATGTCTTTCTTGGGCTGAGGGTTCCAGAGCTGGACGCAGTACTCCAGAACAGAGTAGGAGAGGGGCAGAATCCCCTCCCTGGACCTGCTGGCCATGCTTCTTTTGATGCAGCCCAGGATTGGCCTTCTGGGCTGCAAGCGCGCTTTGTCAGCTCCTGTCCAGCTTTTCATCCA
>NW_009186945.1:73723-167341 GCF_000690835.1 Fulmarus glacialis | reverse complement strand
ATTCTATGATTCTATGATTCTATAAGGCCCAGCTTCTGCGGAAAGAGCAAAAAGTACACCAAACAGGGCAGGGGGAGGAAAAATAAATGAGGCAAACAGCCTATGCAGGCCAAAAGAAGCTTATAAATACATGAACCTGAGATGTCTGGACACAGCTGCAGCAGTCTGGCATGGAAACACCTATGGAAACTATATCAAGACTACGCAACAGAGATGAAACAGCAGATACCAGCTTGCAAATACAGATGGGCTGCTGAGGTTTTTTGCAGATGTGGGCATTACATTTGCAGCTGAGCCCTGGGAGCTACTAATGAAAAAGACTATCTGAGAGGTAGAATATAATCTATTTATGATAGTGATCACCAGGCACTATGTGTTTTCCAGACATTCAAAAAAAGAGCTGTCCCTGTTACCAATGTTCTAGTATTTCCTTGTTTTTAGAGTATTCTCCAAACTTTTTGAAAAACGTAGGAGCAGAAACAGCTTCTTCCTCTTACTCTAACCTTCCCTTTCCCAGTTGCTTTGGCCAGACACATAGGGATAGCCAGGATTTAGACCTGTACCTGCAGTGGTCTTGCAGAGACCTGTACCTGCAGAGATCCAAAATTCAGCGACTGGGAGCCAAATTTGAATGGTCTCAATTCGACCTAAGAGCCCTTGCTAATCACTTCTGGATATGAACTTTTGAAAGGCTAGAGCCAACTGCGGAGAAACACAAGACTTTAGGCAGAATTTAAGCCATCTGTATCTGCTCAATGTATCTAGCCAAGCTGGCTAGACATGAGCGCCTTATCTTATTCTGAAAGACAGAAGCGCAGTTTTCCCCACCTTGAATGACAAAAAATATTAGACTTTGCAGCCAAGACATTTTGATGTGGGGGAAGACATTTGGGTCATATAAAGAAGATTTCTTTTTTTTTTTTCCACTCCCTGTGCAACGTACATAACATTTATTTTTGCTTCCCAAAGGTTACAGGAAAAGAGATACAGGATATTCCATGAGAGAGAAACACTTGAAAAGCAGGTCTTTGGAGCCCAGAAAGGACATGCTCATTAAGTCAGGCTCCATGATCCCAGATTCAATTTCTTCTGTGTACAATCTGCCCTGTGGCCCATTAAGTCAAAAGCTGAGACTTGATGCTAAAAAACAGCAGCTCCTGCAAAATGCTGCTCTGCCAGTTCAGCCTGGAGGTCTCACTGCTCTTTCTTTAAGCAACGCTGCAATTTACTGCTTTCCTAGCGTACAATGACTGCCATTCTCCCCTTTACTGAAATAGCTTCCTCTGGCCAATGCCAAAAACTGTGTTATTAGACCAGTAACTCACTCCTGAACACAGTGATCCAGGTATGGCAATCCCCCAGCGCCTGCCTCTCATAAAAAAGAGCAGCAGTGAAACTGGAAAATTACTCCCTCCCTCATTCCTTTCCAAATGGTGCGACTATCGGATCCAAATCAGGGCCAGCAACAGAGAACATGGAGGAAATTTCCTTTTGCTATGTTATCTGAAAGCAAAACAACAACTAGCAAGCCATGCCAAGGGGATTAAATGAAAAATCACTACAAATTCACTGTGGATGCTGATGCTGTTAAAAACACACATTGCATTAGGACAGATGGTGACTTTATGCAGTGCCCTGCATTGAGAAGAGAGGTTCACAGTGCAGCAGGGATTCTTCGATCGGCTCAGCCTGACTTAGCCTCAGCAGAGCTCTGGTTTCAATGAAAGCAGCTCCACCATCATTGACAGCATGTGGCTGCCACCTCCCTTTTCTCCTCCAACCACATCAGCTCCACTGACAGGCACAGGAGACGCGCTTTGTTCTTCACCGTATCTCTATGGCCCCCATTAGGACCAGGTAATTCTCCTTCAACCATTTCTCCCCACTTCACGTGTGAGTATAGGGTTAATTGTTTCTGTGTCCATGACTGGTGTGTGCACCTGTGTATGAACCCATTGTTGGCCACATGTACACACACAGAGACACATGCACGTGATGTATACAGCAATTTAACTCCCTTATTCAGATGGATTAAATGTGCAAACCCTAGGAAGCAAGAAATTTCTGGCCTCTTGCCAGGTAGACTCTCAGACACCTAGGGGGTAGAAGGACTGTGAAATCATATCCCCAGAGTCTTTGGAAGAGGCAGAAGAGTTAATAGGACACTAGGCTGAAGTATTTTCTCTAGGACTCCAAACCCATCAGTGTGGCCTACTATTCAGATTCTAGGAAAAAAAAACATTACAAATTGTTAGCAACATAAAGGTGCCAGCATCTTCTGTGCTTGAACTGTGGAGGATTCTCTGTAACACCTCCCTGGTCCCCAGCCATTAATCTGGCCCTCCTTCCTTGCTCCCTGCAGGCCAGCATGCAGGCATTTCACCTCGCTCACAGGAGCTCAGAAAGATGCAAAATATGACAAGCTGGTAGAAAAGAGAAATGGACACATATTTCATTTCTGAAAGGGAAACGAACAGGGCTGTAGCAAAGCTGGATAATAAATAGGCTTAAAATGCTTCCGTCTAGTCCTGGTGTTCCCTTTTGTGCCTGCACAAGCATCTTAAAATGAGGTGGGAGGTAAGGAGAAAAGGAAAGGCAACATGTCCACCCCTATGGCAGGACCAGAACCCCAGCATGGTAATCAAACTGCTCAGGCAACTCTGTCAACATAGGAGAAAAAACGGGAGAAGGAAAGAAATGAGAGGGGGAAAAAAAAGTCAGAACTAATGGCAACTTTGTAGCAGAGAAGTGAAGAAAAGAGATGAGAAACATCACAGGAGAGAAATGACTAGCCGAGGACTAAATGTATTAAAGGAGCAGATTTATAGTCTAAGTGGTCACTCCAGTCTCTTGTGGGTTTGATAGCAAAGTAAACCTGTCATGGATACAGACTGGTTCTGTAGCAAGGCAATCCGTGGGAAAAAGCTTTGCTCATCCATCCAGGCGGTCCCCCTGCGTGATCTCCAGGGTGCTCTCCCAGCGCCAACCCACCACAAAGTACAGCAATGGGGTCGGCGAGGACCCCGCTGGGCCTGAAGAAGCAATAATGCCGGGAAAGCTACCTGGAGAGACATGAGGAGCATGTGTGTGCTGCCTCACTTGCCAGGCAGGGCTACATGTTCATCAGCTGTTGAGTCACGTGCGTGCGTGCGTGCGTGTGTGCGCGCGTGAACGTGGCTGGATGCAGCAGCCAGAATTCACAAAGTGGGTGTCATTCAATTCCACCCCAGGTCCTGCTGTGTTTTGTTGCTGCTGCTCCTAACAATTGGGTGCCAAACATTTAGAATTACGTGCCCACTTGCAGCCACTGCAACACAATTTATTCAGCCCACCAGTAATCCTGAATCCTGGCCTAGCTTGTAGTCTGATTTTCATAAAGCCCAGGACATATGGTTCCCAGTAAATTCTTAATTCACAAACCAGTTTAAAACCCAGCAGGGTAACTAATCAGGGCTACTACCAGCCCTCCTCACTTCCTCCACAAAAACACCAGAGTCGGCTGATATTCCCAGGTTAGTTTTAGTTTGGTCCATTTCCTCACTCAGCACAATGCATCAACGTGCTCTCCGAAAGCCGGCATCTCAGGCATGGAAACCAATTCTCCATGCTATCTGCAGAGGTTTGGTCATGGGATATTGAAAGCTGGAATTCAAAACCCATTGAAGCTATTACAGCAATAAAGAGGGAAGGGGGGAGAGCTAGGGAGAAGACAGACACAGAGGTCTATTTTTGACTGTAGGCGCATAACGGGGAAGCAGCCTTAAATACCCTGACGCCTGAGAAGGGAATACTGTCCCTCTCTATTGCTAAGCCACTGGGGACATGCTGTTTGATCTTTGCCATTTCATAACCATGACTATCTCTAGCACCTCAAGTGTGAATCACACGCCGCTGTTCAATGACCCAAAATAGAGGAATGGGAAAGCACTCAATGTAGTTGTATTAATTGCTTTTGTATGTCATAGTGTGCCCACTTACTAACATGTGGAACTCACTGTTGCTTCGTAGTAGTAGAGCAAAGACCAACCCCCTTTTTTTTTTTATGCTAACATATGAGAACTTTCAAGATACGAATAAAAAAAGTTCTACAAGTGACTGTTGGGGAGATAAAAAGAACCAGGGAAATTCACCTTCTTATTCTTCCCAAAAGACTCCCTATCAGATCTCTGCATGCTAACAAGGATTTAAAAATCTCTACCCTGACCATCTGGAAGCATCACCAGCTTCTAGCTTGCAGCACTGTCTTGGTTCGCTTGTCCAGAACTCAAAACAGAGAGTACAATGATGATGGCACAGTGTTTTTGTGAGTGTGCATATTCCCATCTTGGATGTGAAGACAGATCTCTGCATCACCTCATACTGGGTCCACATTCATGTGACAGATTGGTCCTATGATGCAGGACTTCAAAGGGAAAGGGACTGGAGATTCAACACATGCATACAAGTGGCAGCACCACAGTAACAAAGCACCGGGGACACAGGTTGAGGGAGCAGGGGACATGGGTTGAGGGAGCAGTACACATTCTTGCCTCTCCATGACTGCTTCAGGCTAGTAAATCATGAGGGAGCACCACGAAGCCTCGAAAGGTGCAGGGAGCTGTAGCACAGCCCCAGCTGTGCCCACATCTAGGGCTGCTGTGATAAAGCAGTTGCTGCTGGCCAGGAGACAACTTTCTATTGACTTGCCCATCAGGCATCCCTGCTCCTGCTGAGCTCACTGGGAGCCGTGATGCAGAAGGCGAGTCACAGAAGCAAGATGGGGCCAACCAGCTGATGGGTTGCACCATGCTCTCCAGAGGAGAAACAGCTCCTGAATCAGCGGGTGCTTGCAGAAACCCAGCAGTAGTGGCAGCACTTGCTGAGATCATCAGAGCTCTCTGAACAGAGCTGTTTTCTCCAAAAAGTGAAAGCATAGTCATCTCCACAACAAAAAAGTGGCATGGTGACATACCACCTCGTTCCAGCTTTAAGCAGCAGCTTCACCAATAAACAAATGTGAATTCCTTAACTCTGTGCATGTGCGTGCACAGAATTTGTGCTCTGTTGCACCTGTACGGGGCACTTCTCGGTGTATGCAGAACTGTGCCCTTGCAGCAGAAGTAGAGAAATCTAAGCCCATTCACTTTTATCAGAGGAATTTCAGAGGATGATTATTTAAGAATATGGTAATGTCTAGGAACCAATCAAGAACAGTCTGTAATTTGCTAGGCATTGTCAAAGTACTGAGCAAGAAACAGCTCCTTTTTAACTGCCCACAATCTAGTAGCTAGACCATCAGCTGGATCCTTACCATCGAATGGTTTCTGACACTGTTGGGGTGAGTTACACGGACGTAATCATTCTAGGTACCTGTGTTTTCTTGCTTTCCTTCTGTGATATCTCAGTGCCTTGTGGTAGAGTATTTGCGTTCTTAACGCTTCTGTAAGGCAGATGCCATTGCCATATCGCAACGGTGAACTCAGGCAGTAGGGGACTAAATGACCTGTCCCACATCACAAGGCTGTGCGTGACACAGCAGGAAATTGAACCTTCATCTCTCAAATGCCAAACAGCCTCCTAATTGCCACCTCTTCATTCTTGTACCTCCCATCTAGTTTATACATAACAACCAGCCAGTTCATTTCCTTCGTGAAACGTGGAAGCCTTCCCCCTGCAATCTCCATTCTTCCCAGCACATCCAGTATTTACCTTGAAGATCTAAGCCCCTCTGAACACACATACTCCTCATCTGATGTCTGGACAATGTTGGAGGCCTGCTTTGATGCCTTTCCTTTCTCATCTTGTCCAGATGAAGGAAATGTGAGAACAGAGAAATAAAAATGCAACTAAGCAATAAACTTTATAGCAATTCTGGGAGAAGAATAGGTCCTGCAAAGCAGATGCTTCTTCCAGGGCAGCTCGGTAGTCACTTTGCCCCCATATCTCCACGCACTTTTTTTCTGCCTTCTGCCCAGCACTGGGGCTGAGCCTCTGCTGACTGCTGCACACTGCTGTGTGCCTCTGCCTGAGCTGCTGGGCATAAGCACGTGCTGCCATGAGCTGGAGAGGCCACCTGCCTGCTGGCCTCCATAGCTTTGGGCCACGGACACGCAGGGGGCAGTCACTGCCTGTCACAGAGTGTAGGCAACCTTTGGTATGCAAGAGTGCCAACATGGCCAAATACTTCACATCCTACACACATGTAATTTCACAAGTGCAAATTTCCCAGGGCCTGTGTGCACCAGCATGTTTGGAGGGCTCACCAGGACACCTTGCCCAGCTGTCTGCCACGGCACGAGGACAAGGTGAGGCATCTACAGTCTCATCCTTTTAGTAGCCTAGATACTCAGGCCCCAGTAGCCCATTTGAGGCTTGGGTTATGAATGAGTGGCATAGCTGGAGGCAGATTTCTGTTTGTTTTCCTGCTACCCTAAACACTTTGGAGAAGAGCATTGCAAGGGGGACTGGCATCTTTTCCTAGGCTGAGACCACTCAGCTCATATTAGAGAAAAAAGGCCTTGTCCCACAATAGGAGACTGTCCAGGGTACATGCCACAAGCAGGTGAGACAACAGAAAGGCCTGAACAGGCCCATCTAACTCTTTTTAATCAAGCAACCACTAACATCTTTCATAAAAGGCATTAGAGCTCAGCTTTCCCTCATGAATGACGGGGGAGCGAGGGGGAGTTACGCCATCAACCTCAGTTCCCAGTGAAGTGGATTTACCCAGGCAGCCCAAGACATCTCTTCACATCTGTAATGAAGCCATTCCCATCTACCTGCCTGAACAAAAATCTTCCTAATAGTCCCTTTGGTCAAAGGTCCCAGCTGATGCTATTGGCTTTGTTTTCAAAATGCACCTTGCAGTTAGGCTGCTTTGCGTTCCTTTGCACTGTGCAATGCAACCGTTATGCACAACAGTCTCCAGAATGATGCCTCCCTCCCTCCTTCCCTGCTGCTATAAGTCGGAGCTGGAACACAGAAGTCACAAGGAATGATCAGCCGTTAGCATAGCCTGCATCTTCTCTCAATGTTATCTTCATCTCATGCAGCACCCCACTGCAGTGTATGGGTACCCACTACCTACACACGCGCCCTAGTTCTCAGAAGTACAGGCATTTTTGGATGAACTCCCTGGGCTCCCAAGACAAACACAGGACTCATGCAGTCTCTCTCTCCCGCATAGTCTCAAATTTACACACCCATTCCATGTCTGTATCACTCACACCTACTTCCACACAGCTGCCCAGTCACACACACTCACATACAATCACTTGCACGCAGTCTCTCACAAACTCACACGTGCTATCATGTCGTCATACACACATTTTGCTTTCCTGTTCTTCCTACGTGTATGTCTCTCCACCACCACCACTTGCACAGGTCCCCAGAAGGCCCACTAATACCATCATGCTAGCTGAAGACTCAAGCTCACCCCTGAGCCTGAACACTCCATTTACCCTCATCACCTTCTAGTGCCTTACAGTATTGCTCAAGCCTCGACTGTGCTGTGCTGTTACTGAGAAAGAGGGAAACAGTCTGGGTTGGGAGGAGAAGAGGGATCGTTCAAACCCAAACCCAGACCCTGCCCAGACAGTTGGAAAAGCCGATAGCCATGTCTGAGCTCATGCTGAGGCACAGAGCGCAAAGACAAGGACTGATGGAATGAAAATGTCACTTGCACATCTCTCATATACTGCTATTCCTCCTTTGCTAGTAAATATGAATTTACTGAGGCTCCTGCCGAATATCACTCGTCTTTAAATGTCTCTTGCCAGTACTCAATCTCCCATCTCTCATGGTTAGGTAGGACTGATGAACAAGGAGACGCACTCATCTCTGTTCCAGCCCTACAGTGTACTGCAAGAGGGAAACAGAAGGTTTAATGCATTCTCTGTCTTCCTCTTTTCAACAAATCCTGGTGCTTGCAGAAGTGTTAATCTGCCAGAGCCCCAGGGGGTAACTTTTTGCCCTGTCCAGATAAACAGTTCCCATCCCATATTTTCCACTATCCTCACACCGTTCATCCTCATCATTGGAGAGACCAAGTCTAGGGGGTACAGAGAAGAATCAGCCTCTACTACCATTTTTGTGTTTTGTCTCTCCAATGAACCAGTCAGAAACGAAACCAGTGATCAGTCCCCTTGCATAGGTCCACCCTGACTAATAATAAACACAAACAAGCAGACTCCCCTAACTGTCACATGTACCAACTCCTGCCATGCAATGCTGCTGTACAACACGCAGTCCGTCACAGCAAATGGCACATGTGTTGACACAGTTCTTCCCAGCCAAATCTACAGAGCCACGGTGACAACAAAATTACAGAACAGCCTGGTCACTAAATTACCCAGCAGCTATGAGATGAGCCTTCTGAATTGCCTTGTTATTATTTCCCTAATACAGTCTGTTATAGCATCTGGCAGTACGGGGTGTTTCATGGCTAAGCATGCAATAAAACTGTGTGATTAGATAGTTAACTGACTTGTGAAAACAGGGTAGGGATTTGCAGCCAGTTAAAGAAGGAGGGATTCTCTCTAACAGCGCAAAATCCAGCCATGAAAGCTCAAAACTCCAGGCTGAAAGACACATGATCACCCACTTCAATAGAAAATCCCCATGTGAGATTTCACTGGTGGGTGGGAAAGGGAGTGTAACAGTTTTTCTTTTCTTTTTTTTTTTTTCCTTTTCCAATGTTAATTCTCCCATACTGGCTGGTCAGTAGAAGAGCAGCGATTACCTCTGTAAGGCAGAATGGGGAGGGCAGCTTAATGTGGTGGGTTCTCCAGAGAGAATGGCGGGGGCCTGAGCCACTCTAAGCCAAACTCCTGGGACCACAGCTGTTAGGGAGCCTCGTATCAGACTCCTGTCGTTGTGGCAGCGTCACGCATTTATCTGCTGGGGACTGGGCACACGGGGGTTGACAACACATAAAAGTCTACCCAGCCCTGGCTGCCTTCTCTGCCCTGATCCACAGAGACGTTAAATCCCTCCCAAAGGTGAAGTAGAACAGGCGGTGCCACAGAAGAGCACGAGTCCCGTACGTGAAAGTGGAAGTCCTGGGCTTGGGGTAGGCCGAGGGGGTGTGATCAGTCACACATAAATTAACCTTTACAAACCACTTTCAGATTCTAATTACCCAGCAGCATGAAGGACCAGGTAATCACCATGTAGTTACAGGAAATTTGCCATGTAATTCGCTGTGTGGGCAGATACTTGGGATACTTGTCAGGTAATTACTATGTGGGTGAAGGGGGACACGCAAAGGTTTACCATAGGTAAGTGATGATTTTTACAGAATGAGAGTAAGGGGCAACCTGAGATCTCACATCTCTTCTCCACCTGCCAGGAGGCATATACGATGTCCCCACAACTGTTCTGTTCATTGCTCTTATGATGGGGTATAGCTGGAGAATGGGGTGCTTTTCTGCTGGTATCTGTGCAAACAAACAACAAAAATGATGGTTCCTGCCCCGAGGTATACAGCTCTCATCTAGCCCATGCTTAATAGGTCAGGCTGTCTCATAGACTTCCTAAGAGCCAGATGCTCCACAGATGGGCCCCAGCACAGTATGATTTGAGACTGGACTGGGCATGAGACTTTTTCACTCATAACTGTCTCCAATCACAGCTTAGTACCCTTTGCCTGGTATTTCTTTCCTAACAACTGTGGATTTTAGTTTTCACATTTTATTGAAACAGCCCTTTGATTTCTCTCCCCCTCCCCTTCCCCTGGCTCTGTTAACCAAACAGGTAGGCAGAGCATACACAGTCATTTGCAGTTATTTCATATGCAGCTCTGACCTTTTTCTGTTTGTGTACAGTCCGTTTGCATGTGTCCAGCAATATGCATTCCCTTGCGCCTCATACACACACACTACAGTTTTAATTTTGTTCTCCCTCTGCATCACCCTACGACAACAGGTGAAACTGAACACATCCTTTGTATCGGTAGGAGTTTTGTAAACCTTCGTTGGCTGGACAGGCGGCTGCTCTTGCTCTTAGATGGAAATGGGTCTGAATCTTCTTCTTCAAATCCAGTAATTTTCTCCAGCTCACGTGTTCAGACAACTCTCAGACTCTGTTACATCTATCATAAGCTAAGTCCCAATCTTAGACACCCCGCTCCCTTAAGGCTGGGGTAGCTTGGTGTCTTCATCTACTCCAAGCGGCCCTATTTCACATCCCTCCCAGAAGAGAGATGCTCATGTCAGATCTCCACAGCAGACCTACCATGGGAGAGCTCAAAACTAGCAGTGGACAGATTACTCATTACACACCGTTTATTTAGCAGATTCTGTCCTTTTCTTCTCCCCTGCTGATAGATGGTCTATGAACAAATTTTTATGCATTTATTATTGTTTATTATTTATTTATGCAAAATTGTTCAATGAATATTTTACATGAGCAAATTTCAGTCTGGGTGTCTGTAATGAGCTTTCACTCAATTAGAAAATTCTGAATATTCATGATGTCTAATTGGCCATCTCAGTCACATGGTATTTTTTTCTGTCCCCTTACTGGATGACTTAACTTTTATTAACTACTTCTGCCCCAAGGAAATTTTCTCTCTGGACTGAAAGGATCTGAGTGACTGGCCTGAAGTTATCTTTCTGAAACACAAATTGTTGCAAAAGGCAGCACCATCCACCAAAGGCATGAGACGATAAATTAGTTTTAGAACACACCACAATACAAGTGAAGTGGATGATTCTATCTCTGCTAAAGAGCTTAAACAATTCACTGAAGGAAATCAGTCAGACATTGCCACAGGTGGCCCCTTGCACAAGCAGAGTTATTGCCACGCAACATATGACCTTAAACTGGGATCCATGCTGTCTTCTCAGTTCCTGCACAAAAGGACCACTACCGTTCATACCACTCACTTTGATTGGCGTTATTAGTCAAGAGAGGCCAGGCACGTCTTGAAGATTGGTTGCTTCTCACACAGAGAGGCTTGATTCGCTATTTCCCATAGCTCCGAAGTAGATCGACATGGGACACCAGCTCCAGGTTCTTCTTTCCCACATCTATTCCCAGATTTACATGTCCTTTTCCAACAGCACTAACAATTACAACAGATGAACCAATATTTTTGCTAGTTATTCCAGCAGCCAAGTCCAGCTTTAGCTAAACTCGCATTCATGCTAAAATGTCACGTGCTAATTAGAAGTGCTTGAAAGTGTGCCAAACAGTGCAAACCATATCCAATAAAAGAGATGGTCCTGAGGCTATGTCTCTATGGCAGAAAGCAGAGTTTTGCCAAGATCTGCAAGCCAGTTTTGGTACCAGAAGCAACATCTTCGTAGCAAAACAGCGCTCTAGCCGGGCTTATGGAGGCTTTTTTCTCTGCAGGGTTAAGTAGCCAAGCAGTACACTACGCTAGCATATAGTTAGGTTGTTAATGTCTCGGCTGGGTGTCTTTGCATATTATTGCTATCTACTTGTGGATATACTAGGGCTAAATTTGGTCACGTTTAATGCTGAAGGCTCCACTTGAGTTAGAACACACTCCTAGAGGTCAATATGGACTTCCAAAGCCTGAATCATCCCATCCTATTGTGCACATCAGGTGGAAACCTCAGATAAACTGCTTCCTAATTGTGGCTATCTCTCCATTGACTATAAAGAGCCTGCAGCCAACATGGCTATAGGCATTTGTGCTGTAAGTTGCAGTGAATTAGCAATAGGCAATTCCCCTCATTCTGAATAAGAGGTGGAAATTATCTAGCTGTCCGATACTCAGGAGTAGGCATAGTAGAAGGAAGACATATTTAAACTGCAATGAGCATGGTAAAATCTCAAACCAGCATCCCATTCACTTGGTAATATACACAGAGTATCAGAACATGTCAAGAAGGAAGAAGAAGGGCGGGGGGGGTGGAACTAGGAGAATTTGCGGTATTGCCCTACATATGCTTTGGTCATTTCAGCCTTTTTTCATGCAACCCTATGCATCTGGAAGGGTCATATCACACAGCAGAGAAAATGGCTTGCTTAAGGTACTAAATCCCAGACAATCTATTTCTACTCCTTGGTTCCCTGCTGCATCACAGGATGTGTGTGTGTATGCCACTGTCATAGGGCAGAGCAGCACACAACGGAAAAAGCTTTCAAGTCTGTGGATTGTGGTGGCATTCAGAGCTGTTGCTCTTTTCTAAAAGCAAGCTCCAGCTTTGCTGCTCTAATTCTTTAGTGTAGGGCTAGGAATCGAACTTATTTTGGTTGAACATGCAATTGAATGCAGGAACACAGACAATAAAATACTCCAAAACTCTTTCTTCAATCAAGGAAATTACATGATATTAATGCAAGCTAGCTTGGGGTTGACTTTACATGCGTAAAAGTCAGGAAATTTAAAAAATGATGGTTCCCACAGCAATCTTAACTCACCCATGTTGCACATATCTAATAAGGCAGAGTTAACAGCATACACATGAATATAAAATACTACTCAAGCAAATCTCAGCCATCAGATTGCATTAATATTGATTTGTTTCATTTAATAATAGATTGTCCCATCATTGCTTTCAAGAGAGCTTTTTATGAAACTATTTTTTTAAGTTAAGATTAAAAAAAAAAACAACCCAATATATTTTATTCACGTTTGATATTTTAGAGAACCGACATTGTTTCTTCATATGAAGAAACTGACAAGCAGCCAGGTAGAATTCAGTTCTCATTTTTACAATATTACAGAAAATTCAGCTATGGGGTTTTTAATTAAAAATGTGAAACCTAAGTGTGATGACAGCCAGAAGGGACATGAACAATTTTATCGAAAAAGAACTTAAGTATGAGATATTAGTCTCCTCCTTCACACCTTCTGTTCCCTTTATTTCTATCACTGAGCTGAACCCTGTGCTGGGGGTAAGTCACTTTCCTTGATGTGTACCAGCCTAGGATACAGATCTTTCAGGGCTACACTAGACTCATCCCCAAAACAGCAGGATCACAAAACCATAGAATCATAAAATAAAGTCAAAAAGGACCTCAGGATGTCACCTGATCCAAATCCAACTCAAAACAGGGACAACTGATGTTAGTTCAGGTTGTTCAAGATCGGTATCTGTGTTGAAACTGGCTTTTTGGTACAGCCACATGAAGATCAGCTACAAGGTGTCCTGCAAGACGTCCCTGAAATGCCACAGCAAAGCTGTGTGGGGATTCTTATCCTAAATAACTGGAGATGTTGGAGGTCAGGATGCTAGTCGTGACGTAACCTGAGAACATTGGCAGCTGGTATAAATGATCATCTTACAGAACTTGGGTTACAATGGGTCTAAACTGAGTGGAAATGAAAGCAGATTTTACCAAGACATTAGGACTCAGCAGGCATGGCCACCTGGGATTGTTCCTGTGGTGCTGCAGAGCGGGCATGGGCAGCCCACGGCAGGAGAGCCATGGGGGGCTGCAGGGGTGCACTGACTGTGTGGTGCAAAACCAGGCAGTTTGCAGAGCTCCCTGGAAGCCCTGGTAGTTCTCCCTGAAGGTGTGAGTGCATGTAGCTGGCACCCAGGTGACCACCAATTTTAGCAGCTCTCTGGCCAAGAGCCACAGTGCTCACAATCCTGCAACCAGACACGGCAGCCCTGTGGAGTCACTGCAGCACCAAGCTCTTAAAAGACACCCTCAGGCACAAAAAGAAATGAATGAGCTCCAGGAATTCAGCTGGTTCCTTGGGTTTCATTCAGTCACGGAAAAAAATAACCTTCTTCTTCCTAGACCCTGACACCTGACTCAGAAATGAATCATCTGAAAAAACCAAGCCAAACAACTTCCTAGACTGCATGTCTCATTTTGCCTTTTTTTAGATAAATAAACCCTTTAATTTGATTCCAAAGTCCTTGTAAAACAAGCTCCCCCAGCTTCCTGTTTAAACTTTATAGCTCCTCATTTAAATTAACTTGCTAAGTGTTTGAGTCCCTGCCTGGTTTGAGGCACTATCTGGTCCATCAGAGGAGCGTGGCTGGTCACGTGGCAGCTCTCATTAGCGAGTGGCAGGGACTCAGCTGCGCCGGCTTTGATAAGCCCAGCTCCACTCTCACAAGTACGCCGCAAAGCAATTAAAACAGCAAAGGACCCTTTTTTCCCCACCATCCTTTTTCTTCCTCCTCCGAAGCTGAATAAAAATGATTTGATAAATTATTCTTTTCAGAGCTAAACACTCAGGCGAAGGAAGGGGGAGGGGGGAGGAGGGAAAAACTACACAGGGGAGAAAAGTCGCTCCTGAGGACCCATTATTAGCCTGTATCCCCAGCTCACTGGCAATCAGGACAAACTCTGGTGTTTGGGGTGGGGCAGTGCCACAGCAACGCTCCCTGCCATTCATCTTACACTGCTACCAGGCCTGCTGGATGCGCACTATAGGTGTGCGTCCGTGCGCGTGACAGATGGGAGTCGGAGCAGGCATTTAGGACAGTTTCAGCCTAGTATTATTATGCTGCCTATAGACGCAGTGCAGGCACAGCTCAGTCCCGGGTCCCTTGGCATCATCTGGACTACTCTGACTTGCAGCTTGGGAAGGAAGCCCTTAGGAGGCTGATAATAGACATGGTTTGAGGCGCCTGGCTACGCTACCATTGCCACCATACTAGGAGCCAGAATTGCATGCTTCAAACAGCCCTGGGGTTTTGCTCTCTGTATGCAGTGTACCAGCGCTACTGAGCTTTTCTGGGACTCCCATATGCCGAAACAAACTCCTGTTTACAGAGAAGTAGAAAAGATGGGAAAGCTTGGGTACCACCTAGATTAGACTAAGTGATGCACTGAAGTGAACTGCCTACTGATTAATGTGGAACTAACACAAGACCTTCTGCAGGAAGCAAAAACAAAGATGGGCTCAGGGATTCAGAAAGAAAGGAAGGGTTGGCATGGCAATAACACAGCTCACAGTCAGAGACCTGCTTCTGCAAACTGGACTTGGCAGTCACAGAAGGGAGCGCCTGATGGCTGGAGATTGAACGGGAAGGTTTAATTGAGACTGCACCATCCAAAAATAGGCATGCTAAAACAGTGGCCAGTACCTAGGCTCTATCTATGTTTTCCAAATGTATCTGGAAAATTACTTTTATTAAATGGGATTCTGACAAGTGCTTGAATTTAGAGGCTGCTCAGCAAACAAGTATTATCAGGGGGATTGGCCAGCCACCTTTGAAACTCTCTGTCTCTCCTTACTTTGTCTGGTTTGGGGGCCAGGGCTTTCCAGTACCCATTGTGGTCATTTTCTGCCATTTCCCATGGCATTAGCAACGGCAGTTTATAGTGAGAAGAGAGATGCAGAGAAAGAGGGCATTCGGGGAAAAAAACCAAAACCAACCAACAAACCCCAACAAAAATACCGCACACAAAGGTTTCAAATTGGCAGCACATACCCGCTACAACCCAAAATAAAACAACTGCAAAACCCCGCTCCTTTTCCCCATGCCACAAAACCCTCTGATTTACACCAGGATGCTCACTGAGTAAACGAGGGTTATTATGCAAGATGTTCTATACAATGTGTCCAGAGAAGAATTCTCTCTCTCACTGTCACCTACAGAAATACACACAGTTCATCCATTTAGGTGACAACATCTCTGACTTAGAAAAGCAGTTTCAGAGAAGGGGAAGTATGGCAGAACATCTTGGAAGTTAAGAGGGAGAGAAGCTGGGAAGTGGGAGTTCCGTGGCAGCTGCAGGTGGATGCTACTGCAATGATGCATGATAAAGAGGCATGGAGAAGGAGGCGGAGGGTGCAGAGGACACGGTGCAGTTTCCAAGTGATCATCCATCACCGGTGGCTCTGCCTTCTCCTCTTCATGCCAACAGGTGATGGAGCCTCATCCATAAAACATTTCGTGGGTGTCACTAACTGAAAGACGCATTGGAGGGTTACACTCACTGTGCATAAGAAATACCCAGATGAAGGAGAGAGCTGCCATTTTTAAAATCCCTGTGCTTTCCTCCTCTCCACCCGTCCCTGCAGGCTGCACCCAGAAATCGTCTTTCTCCACCAGCATCTCCTCTCTTCACCAGCTGCTGCTACGATCCATACCACAGGCTCCTCTTCCATAGGTACTTTTTATATAAGTATTTTGTAGATGTATTTTATGTGGTTTTTATACAGGCTACCCCACGTATGTAGACCTGTGGAGTCTTCTCACAATCTTAGGAGAAAAATCAAGTTTCCAACATATCCAACAGCCCCTCCAGCTTCTAGCTCCTCCCAGCTCATCACTCTCTTCTCACATGCTTGTGAACCCATTCCTGCCCTAATTTATACTCTGTACATTTTAACCTTTCTTTCAAAAAAAAGCTCCCAAATGTGCACATTCAGTAAAACACAGCAACAGCATAACTTCTCTGCTTAGCTAAGGTGACACGACCCTACTGAGTTCAAAAGTCAGGGCTACAAGATCTCTGAAGGTTCTGCTCCCCAAATAATTCAAACAGGAAGATCTGGGAAGGAAAAAAAAAGTGTTCAAGCAGCTCAAAGCTACTAATTGAATGATTTTCATTTACATTTACAAACAAAAAATGGCTGGGTGATTCCTTAAGTACTTTGGATTTAGGATCTGAAATATGACTCAGGTTACACCTGATGGGAATCAGCACGTTTTCCTGTAATGTTCTGGAATTGAATGATCGTTTTGACAAACCGCTGCACGCATCAGCAGCACTGGCAGCCTCCACAAAGAGCAATTAAGCCCTTAAATAGCAGGGAGAGGGCAGGGGGCTGCAGGGCAGCCAGGGGGCACTGCAGAGCCGGTGTGGGGAGCCCAAGGTTGGGAGAGCTGGGGATGAGGGGGGCTGCACGGCAGGAGCGGGGGGGCACTAGCAGAGCTGGCTATAATAAATGATGTGCAGCAGCTGTTTGCGGCCAGCTCTATCACTCCATATTTTTCACTAGAATTATAATTCAACCGTTCTTAATACCAACTCCTGTGCCATTTACTGCCTGACTTACCAAACCCAATCACTCCTGCACTCGTGTTCCTACATAAGCAAATTGATGGTTCAGACTGCCAACCTCAGCTGTCAGCTGTCCAAGTGTTTCTAGAAATGTATTGCGTTTGGTGTTAGACACTTACTTGTCTCCTGAATGAGAGGTGGAGTATCTGGAGAGAAGAATAAATCTCACCTGTAATTAAATGCTTCTAAGAAATAAAGTGGCTACAGAGTCAGGGTGGCCATATGTGTTGGAGATGGATATATGCTCTCTGAGAAGGCTGTCTGTGTTTTGGATGATTAAACAGCATAAAGCCATGGGAAGATAAGGATGCAAAAGGGAATGATGATGAGAAAGAAAAAACAGAGGAGAAAGAAGATCTAGAGACAGCAAACTATGACAGTGAGGCAGAGGAGACCACCTGAAGAAAGAAAAGCAGCTGGAATCACTGAAGAAAGAAATGGGAGAAAGAAAGGAAAGCTCTATGGATAGCCACTGAACACAGTACCCCACCTTCAATCTGCTCCAGAGGAATAAATGCTGACCCTACTTCTTGCCTGGCTTGTCAGGGGCTGTTTGGCTGAATAAGTCCAGCCCAGCAGCCCTCTCCCGCTCTCTGAGCATTAATATATTCATTTCATTATTCAATTATTTAAAACATTTCTTATGTTCCATCTATTTCACACAGATGGAGGTGGGGTGGGCTGCTCCCTCTCTCTCTAAAACCTGCACCGCAGGAGCCTCGAGGAATGTAGGGCACAAAGTGCTCCTTGGCTCTCCCTCCTCCACCAGCTTCACCCTTGCTCCAGCATCAAATACTCCCTTACCTGCACCTCAGACATCTTGTTTAAAAGGAAACTCTGTGAATGATTGCCACCACTGCAGTGGCCCCTGTGAGGTGGAGAGTGCTCTGTGCCACCGCAGGAGACCGACTGTGTGTCAGAGGGGAGCAGAAGCATTGAAAGTCTCTCTCCTGTCAAACTCTGCTGGCCCCTGCAGGCAAGCTGCCTTCTCACGATGTGTAAAATATAAGCTGCAGGTTAGACAGAGACTCTTTTCCTCTCCATTTGTCTACCAGCTTTTGAGGGGCTAATTAGCTTGTTAGTCATGGTTTCTCTCTCAGACTTGCAAACCACCATAAATCTCCTTCTCTCTCTCTCCCTGTTCCAGGGGAGCATTAATTCAGATTCTTGGATGGGAGACCTCCAAAGACAACTTAAGGTGCTGAAGGCAGCTGGGTTCATGAGTGAGTGGCTGTCATTCCTCCTACAACATCATTAGTCCCCACGTCCCAAAGTGATGCTGAGAAGGGCCACCTGTTAAGCAGAGTTCTTGACCATTTGCAATCATAAGAGAGCCAATGGCACCTTGGTATTACTTAGCCCTGCCCCACAAATTACACTACATACAAAGTTTTTTTGCTGAATCGCCTAGCCATCCCCTACCCCCCCAGAAGCATCAACTACATTAAAATCATTCTTGATAGCCATTTTTCCAACCTACTCTTCTAAACTCCCAGTGGTGGAGAGTCCATGTCTTCCCAGGCCCTCTCCTCCAGTATGTCATAACAGCTTCTGAAAGTAACTTCATTATCATAACTTCAAACAGAAGTGGGAGTTTTCCTCCTCTTCCCCAATGCACCCCCAAGAAACTGTTAGAATTGTTGCTGTATACTCACAACTCATAATTTTGACTCACATCAGACTTTGTCCTATGTCACTGTCAGACGAACCAATTCTCAAGGGAAGCCACCTAATTAAAGGTATCTCATCCACAAAGAGATTACTCTGTCCTCTATTTGGCTAGCAGTCCTTGTTTGCTATAGCTTACAAAACAGCCAGGCCTGTCTTCTCTCTGCTGTGGGTTGCTAGTTAAGTGGCATTGAGGAACAGCAAATTCAGCTATCTTGAGCGGTACCATCAGTGTGGGGTTTGCCTTGGGCTTCCTGCTGCTTGTCACTAGAACTGGTGGGTGGATCCAGCTCCGAAATCCTCATTTGAGGCAGAGCTGGGTAAAGATTTTTCAGGGAATCAGCCAGGAATTTTTTAGTTTAGCCTAGCTATTTTTTCTGCAAGAAAGAGTTAGCTAGTTGACAAGGATTTTGCTGTACCTCTATTAGCAATCCTTATTGTGTTCAACTCTTATGGGAGAGTTCCCTCAGCGCAATTTCATTCAGGCAATTCTGCTAGTAATCTGCATGGTTACCAACACTAAAGCGTCGTGGCAGATAAGGAAAGAGCACCTGGGGAATCCAGCCCTCCACTCTGCCGAGAGGATTTCCTGCAGTGCATTCTCACACTTTTGTCCAATTCTGTGATAAATGTTCTCAAATGATGGAGTGTTCAACCTTTCCCTTTGTAGGAAGAGTTCCCGAGCCAAGAACTACTCACTGACACAAAGTGAATCTGGATAATCAGCCCCATTTGCATTCTTTCCCTCCTGATGCTAGCTAAAGCTGGGTAAACAATTCTGAATGAATCATTTATTAGCTTAATTCTACCTCCTCCAATTCATGAACTGTCCACTAGCGCTTCCCAGTTTCGTTTCCTCCAGCCTATTTTCTCTTCAGAATCATTTGGGTATGAACACAAAACAATCCACTGAACTCAGCAGGATGATTTCTTTGCATGAAAGTAAGCTTGTACTTTAAAGCTTTTGCTGAACAGGGCTTGTCTTGACGGATCTTGGGGTTTTTTTCTTTACAAGCTATCTTTTCTTTTCAACTTACTTGTTAGCAGTGAGTTGGAATTTTACAACTATCTTTCTTGAATGCAAGAGTCATGTGGTAAGTTTGCATATTCTTGAATGGATGAAAGCATCTCCTGGAGAATTTAACTTCCTAGGAAACCACCACAATTCACAACGTGTTTTCTCAGTGCCACATTGCCAATACCGCAGTACAAAAAAGTCAGGAGTCAGGCCCTCAAAGCTAAAAATCACAAGGTTTTTTTTTTTTCCCAAGTAATAAATGTTGGGTTCTTTTCATTAGTCCCCTTGCTTTTTAACCTTTCAGGTCCATTCTCTTTGTCAAAAGCACAAGGGCCAGAAACATGCTGCTTCAATGAAACAAAAAATATCTTGACTTCAACAGCAAGGCTTTCAGAAACACAGTGAATACTACAAGCCTCACAACAAAACATGAGTACTGGCAACACCTAACTAAACAATTCTGCGCTAATAATACAAACTAAACATTAGTTTGCAATGCTGAATTAACTGCCATGGTTTCTACAACAGTTCCAGCCAGGGGACTTCTTTCCTGAGATAATCACGCAAATCAAACTCAAAAGGGGGAGAACAGAATCAGGGCCAAATCGAACATTCAAGCCAGTGCTGGAGAAAGGATTTGGGCTCCTAAGCTGTATTTACTCCCTATACAGGGTTGCCCTAAACAATAACTTTTTGTCCTGGGTTTCTTTCCAAAGTACGATCGGTAGCTGCTGTCCTCCTCTCTATGCCAACTATGCAAACATCTCTCTTATCTTCATTTGGAGGGTGGTCCCTTTGCATGCCACGACAATGTCATTCCTCTGTCAGCTCAGTTTAATACATGAGCATCTCGGGGACTGATCAAGGACTGCACTACTTTTTCCAGGAGTCTCTAACTCATCCCCTAAGCAGCTCTCTCTCCCTTGTACCTGATTGGAAAGAGAAGAAGTCACGTCCCTCTCCAAGAGCGATGTGAGCACTCCCTCTGCTGTTAAACAGCGGCTTCAGGCAGGCGTGGCCATACGGCACTCCGCAGCTCTTTGCAGCTGATGTCTTCCCACAACTAATAGCTATCTGGCTGGCATTTGTCTCACAGTGGAAGGGTTACCGCAACACATACTGGGAACGTCTGGCCACAGGAAACCCGAGTGATGGAGTTGTTTCCAGTCCTCTTACCCCCATCAGGCCCAGTGATTTCTAAACTGGGTGCATACATGCGTTGCCTGCACTCTGCGAGATTCAATTTATACCGGTAGAGAAGAAGTCAAGTTCATGATCCCCAGGACAGGACAGCAGATGGCTTTGTGCTTTTGATTTTTTCAAGTGAAACCATCTGGTTAATTCTCTGTGGCTTGTGCATGTGTGTGTGTTAGCAGAGGGAGACACAGCCTGCTTCCCTGTCGAGGCTGTGCTTACAGTCACAAGGGAAGAATTTGCTATTTTGGAAGTGGGTCCTGCCCACTAACCTCTTCAGATAGGGAAGAGGTACCAGTATGGCTTTAGCCACTAATACTAGCAGGTGAGATGTGGCACAAGCATATATCTGCAAAGTTGTGGCCCTTGGTAACACAGATGTTGCCTTTCCTTATTTTCCCTCAAAACCAAAGCCTGCTATGGCAATTCCCACACGTCACCTAACAGGTCACGAGCCAGAAGATCTGACCTGATTTACCACCAACACTGAGAAAGAGCGTACTGCCCTCCGCTCGGCACTCTTCCCCTTCCTCCTTAGGCCGTTATGTCCTGCTTCCCCACCTTCCAGTCACGCTAGTCTGCAAGTACCCATCCTCCCACCTCTTCATCCACACACCACTCTTGAGAGCTAGGAAAGTGCTGCCACCCCCGCTTTACAAATGGGCTAGAAGCCCAGACAGACTTCTCTGTATCAGATGGGAAATATATGGCAGAGCATAGCAATGAACCCAAGCCTCATGCTACCTAGCTTAGCTCCCTAGTACAAGAGGTGGTAAACATTTTGAGAGTCTGCTGCCAAGTTTGTTTAAAACAAACCAACAAACAGGCTTTGAAGCTTATTATCAGTGTTTCCAGTCCAAGTCTTAGTGAGAGCCCAACTTGGCATTGGTGACAATGGTCTGCCGATGCTGTTATACCCACTGGACCAACATTACCCCCATGACAGAAAGCTCCTGAGCTCTCTTCCCACTTGAGGCAGGACGCTGCAGCGGCTGATACCCAACCTCTCAAAGTCTCCTGTCAGTGTGACTAGACTCAGGATATATTCCCCCATCAAGCACCTGCAATAACATGGCATCTCCCCATCATGGCCACATCACCTTGCCACCCCAGGAGGAAATGTGCAGATGCTGCACCAATGCAGGGCCTGTGTTTCCAGCCCATCAACCCATCTTGTGGGACCAATCCTCTTTTTGTGATTACATTCAGCTGCTATGGGTCTTGGGAATCCTGCTTCCCATTGCAGGCAGGCTCAGGTTCATCCTACCCATCCCTGTGTTGCTTGCACAGCTTCCTGCCAGCAGAAGGGAAGTCTCTTGGATGATCAGACAGGTCTACTCTGGGAATGCAGACAACAGTATCCCCAGTGGCTACTCACTGAGTCACTACCAAGATTAACCTGTCAGATGAGCTATATACCCTATGCCAAGAACAGAAAAATGTCTCCCCTGCTTCATTTTACCTCACTGATCTTGAAGCAGTCAAATCCCCTGTTTGCAGCAGAGCTTCCCATAGCAAATAGGCAACTGGCTGCCCATGCAGGATTTCTCCCTGGGAGATGCCCGTGCCTGGGGTCAGCATGTCACTCTGGCATAGAGGGGACGGTGGGTGCAGCACTTGGGGCTCACTCTGGCACCCACAGCCAAAAGCATGGCAGAGGAAACCAGTACCAGGTGGATAAGCAGCCCAGGGAAGCACTATGCACTGGATTGGATCGTGGACAGTGCATGCCTGTGTGTAACTATGCTGCTCTCTGTTGGCTGCATGGTTTCAAATGCTGCTACTGTTAGTTATATTCAAGTGGATACTTTAAAGGGCTTTACAGAACAAACAGGTATTCGGGAAGTGTTTTGCAGCTTCCTACATTGTAACGTGAAGCTGTCAAGACTGAGAGTGCATGAGTTTTATCCTCTGTGCTGGGCAAAGAAAATTCAGCTATTGGCAACTATGAAACGACTACATTCACAATCAAATGCAAAAAAGGAAAAAGACATCCAGACCACAAGACTTCCATTCCCCTACCCTACCCACCTGTTCTGCCCCATCCCTTTTTTATCTTCCCTTTTCCATTTTCCCCTAGCAACTTTCACATCCTTCCTCTTCAGCTCTCATTGCCAGTCCTTGCAGCATAGCATCTCTGCTTAGCAGTGCTCTGCCTGTGGGTAGCGCAGGGGATGGGGAGCTGATTGGGAATGTGCTGCATTTGTTCATGAACTAATGATGGTCGGAGTCCAGGATAGAAACAACGAAAGAGGAAGAGGACGCAGTCCCTCAATGCCAGAAGCGATTAAAAATGGTGGTTCAGTCTTTCTCTATCTACAGGGGAGTTAGTTTCTCACAAAGAAGCCACTATCTCCTTCAGAAAACTCTTACCTATGGGGCCTGTGTAGTTGCAGCTGTGACTCACCAGCTCCAGATGTCATCCCACACACGTGCTGCTCTGTCCTGCTCTGCTCAGCTGAGTGTGGATGTTCCCTGATGCTTCTGGCTCCTTCTCGATGTCTCCCCTCTCAGACTCCTTCTCACCTATGGCTTTTTGTCCCAAGTTGCTCTATAGCTAGAGAAGGCTGTCATATGTTGTACAGCTGGGTTGCTCTCTGCCCACTGGCTTGTGAAGGCAGGAATGGCTTTCAATGGGAGAAACATACCTGGAACTAGGTTGTAGTGGTGGTCTATAGTCTTGGCTGGCTGGTGATTAGGGATAGCCAGAAAGCAAGAATCCGGTATCAGGGAAAGATGGAGTTTTTGAGATGTGTTTTGAGGCTGTTGTGAAATAAAGCAAATATTATCAGAAAACATCTGTAAAAAACAGCATGAAAAACATGAGAGCATGAGCAGAGACACAGGTGCCATTTTTTGTTTTCAGGACACCATTCAGTCTGTTGTTTCCTTGTCTTCCCTACAGCAGAAATTCCCTCTGGGATCTGAGAAAGTTTTCTCAGCAAAGTTTCATCAAATTCTCACTAGTGGTCTTGACAAAAAGCATTTTCCATGAAAGTAAACCATCCTCCCCCTTCATCATTTCACTTCTCCCTCCCACCATGACCATTTTTGAAGCTCTAAAGGTCTAGTCCACATGCACCCACACATGCCTCATGGACCCTACTTATTTCCAGCCCAGGATCAAATACCTGCTTCCAGTGTAATCATCCATGGTCAATGCAAAGAGCTTATAAGAGAGGGGATGGAGATCCTGGTGCCTTCAGCTTTCACTGACTAAAGCCTGGATCTATTTGAGTAACAGTGCCCATGAGAAAAGATGGCTCAGAGTTATACTCCTGGTTGTACAGAAGAATTGCTGTGCCACGCTGGGTGCTCCCCTTACCTCTGTTTTCCCTTCAAAGATAAAGACTGACAGGAGATTGTGAGAAAGCACATCAACTGTACCTTCATTTTTCTGGGGTTAGAAGAGCGAGGGATGATCCTTTCTCACCTTCTGCAACTGGTGCAGTGAGGAAGGGTCAGCACTCTTCTGTGAGCACTGCAGAGACAGCAGAGCATCAGTGTACTGCTCTTCTGCAAGCAACTAACTCTGTGGCTGGGTAGAGAAAACATGTTTAATGAACATTGTGAATGCACAGGGGTTATAGTGGATGAGGCCTGCTCAGTTCTTCAAGGACATGGATGTGTGTGAGCATTTCAGAAGGATCTTTATAATGCACACAACCCCAACTCTTCTTTGCAGGGAGGAGTACAGTCCCTCCTGCAATACTTTACATGAGGTTGCAAAGTGTGTTTTCCTGAAGCATTGTGGGGCTACATCTTCTGTCCCACCTGGACATAGTGGTGCCTGTGGGATCTCTGAGAAGGACCTTCAGTATCCCATGGAATGGGAACAACTATGCAGATGCCAGGCCAGGGCTGCATCCCTACCCCTACTTGAGAATCCAAGGCAATGAGACCTCTACGTACAAACAAGCCATCCAAATTAGAAATCCCACATCATGCACACTCCACCACTCAAACACCCGAGATGGAGCATTTTGCAGCGTTTCAGCTGCTTTCAAGCCGGGGAAAAAAAAAGAAAAAACCTCAAAACCCACCAAAAGGCAACCTCCCCCAAAGCCAGCAGATGGCAATGGTACTCCACTTGTTCATCTCTGATCCCGTTCATGGAAAAGGACACATCGATGCCATCTACAGAGGACTCGGGAGAAGCAAACTCTTTTAAAAAAATGCTTCAACTCTGCGCAACGAAAACACTTTAGAAAAGCGTGGGAGAGTAAATAAGGCCATTTCTTGTGCAAACCCACCACCTAGAAGCCTGGATGTGATGGCAGATTCTCGCTGCACAGGACAAACTGTATGATTTTCTCATTCTCCTCCTTTCATTTTCCGTTCATAGACATTCAGTCTAGAATATTAAGAGAACAGGCTTATTTATTTATCTATACTTTTTCAAGTCTCCTGATTAAAGAGACGGGGTTTTCCCCCTCCCCTGCACGTTCCAGTCTGTGCGGAGGGGAAGCAGTAGGAATCCAGCAAGGATCAGACAATCTCAAGCAACAGTACGATGGCAGCTCCTCCTCCTCCCTCTCTCAGTTTTGAATGAGTCCTTGAAATGCCCTTGAGCTATAGTGCATAATAAACTAACATTTATACAGACATAGGCTGAGCAGTTCAACCCATTCACGTGGAACCTGCGACTCTCCCCAGATAAGGGTAAGCAGAGAGCTAAACCCCAATACAGCCCCTTCTTCTGCCTTCTGCCCCATGAAAGACTCAGCACCTCAAGCTGTGGGGCTGCTACCCTTCCACTGATGGATCATTGGGCCAAAGACAGGCCCTCCAGGGCTTCCAAATCTCCCACTGAACTAAAGGAATAACTTGAAATCTGCCCCCCAGCTGTGGGCTCTCACCGGAGGACTCAGTGCTGTTGCAGGCAGAAGGGGAAGGAGTCATCAATGTGCCACAAAGGACTGCAGGCAGAAGGCAGCTTAAATGACAGCCAGGCAGGAGAGCCTGGGGCAATCCCACCTGCAGGAGGTTGGACCTGGCACCACAGGAGAAAAGATACTGGAACCTGTGAGTAAGGGGGATGAAGGCATCCTCATTTGGATGGCCGAGCACAGTGTCTCTGAAGTCAGTAATTATGCTTGTCCGGACACTGCAGGTCCTCTAGCAGCCATCACGGCATAGGGTCACTTAAAGATTAGGCTGTTTAATTAAAACAGGGTGTGGAGCAGGTTCTGGGGAAGGGCAACTTGCCCAATGACAGCATGGACTGCGCAATTTCTCTGGGAGAGGAGCTGATTAGAGAGTAAGAGGCATCTCTGCCGCAGGGAAGGGGACTCATCTCTGAAACTCCTTAAGCAGGTACTTCACGGTGACCTGTCTCGTTAGCAGGAATAAAAGTCCCATCACAGGGCTTGGCTGAACTGGACATATTTCAAGCTCCTCTCCAGCTGGCTGAGTGATTCGAAAGTGGGAGGAGAGATGTCCTTGAGATATGATTTCTCTCTCAGATATTTCCACCAGAGGCAGAAGTAAGTAAAAACACACCAGCACACCACCCCTTTTCACTTCGCTTAATAACCCACCCCTCCCTACAATGCAATCGCTCCCCAGGCAGGGAGGACTGCCCCCTCTGTGGGGGCTTTTGGAAGATACAGGACTCCAAGTGGCTTAACAAGTTGACAAGTTCAAGGCACCCTGAAGGAAGAGAGAGCCACAGAGAGAGAGAAAAAAACCCCAAAAACCAGAGGTAAGACAGATTCCTCAACTGCAGCTTGCTGTCTACCTCCACTGTGTCCACAGGAAAAAACTGAGCAATCCTTTCTCACTCTCCTTCTGCTTCTGAGAATCACACAATGAGAAGAAAAACATGGATATAGTGAATTATTGCCAAATGGTGAAGACCGGTGCTGTGGTTCAAAAGGGGAAAAGGTAATAGATCTCTAAATGCTAGCAGGTTTTCAGCCTTTACAGAAAAGGTTGTCTTAGATCATAAAATGGCCCATTTCCTGGATCACAGATAGGTTGCTTGTGGCAGGCCAGCGAAGGAAGGGAGAGGGGGAAAGGGAGGGGGTTTAGCCCCAGACATATTGGTGCTTACAGGGCTTACCTAGTCTCACTGCTTTATCTGTGAGCAGGATGTTCTAACTATGGGATGGGCGGATTTCCTGCTCCACAAAAAGGAAGACCAGAATAAATTAAAAAGGCATTTTTCCACAACAGCCTTGTCTGTGCTTCCCTGCTATCCTGCAGCCTTCCCCCCTCCCAGCTCCCCCTGCCCTAAGCTCCCCACCAGCTCTGTCAGGGCCCTCCTTGGCTCTGCAGCCCCCCGGCTCTCGCAGCCCCGAGCACTCCCCTACACCAAACTCTACCAGTGCCTCCAGGCATTAAATACCGTTTTTGCTGCTCACTTTTCTCAGTTGCCTCTTCATCAGGGTAGCTGATTGTGCTGTAGGAAGTCTAATGTCACGACTTTTTATGCAACTGAAAGGAGACTCACCAAATACATTTTTTTAAGGTGATCTCACTCAGGATTTCATACTCAGCATCACAGGGTAACAGGCATGACTCCAGGTACACACAAAAAAGAGCACCTGTCATCTTGCATGATGCTGCTTTGCATGCATTCAGCTTCAAATCTGTGCACCCAAATGGAGAGCTTGTCATAGTAAACTACATCAGAAAAGTTAATCCCATGTGACAGACAGTCCACACCACATTACGAGCCAGCAGTTGGCTGGCATCCTGTTCTGAGAGGGTGCTACAGTCATGGGGCAGGAAAGCCATGCACACATACACACACATGCAGCACTGAGATGGCAGAGTGTGAAAGACAGTAAAATCCTCAGACCCTACTGCAAACACCACATGGGCACACATTTGAGGCAACGTACGCATACACCTCTTACATGCTTTGGCAAACACAACTGAACATCGTGTATGGGCCCGTTCACAGACAGAGAACTGAACAGTACAAACTATAGCCAGACAGATAAACACCCAGCGACCTCAGCTAACACAACTGCAAATCACAAAAGCACTAAAAGAAATTCCTTCATATACAACCAAAATGTGCAAATTTAGCCATATACTTTGTCAGACAGGAATGAAGGGCAATGCACATGTTCAGTGGCAGACACAGACGCACAAATGCTTTTGTGCACCAGCTTGGAGCTTCATACAGCCCCTGAAATGTACATTGCCATACAGGAGCCTAAGCTTGAAATATGGGGGTAACACAAAAGCAATCCCCAACTAGAACTATAGAAAGAATTGTTTAAGGTGGTCACCTGGCCTGCACGCTCCTTTGAAGCAGGAACTCCAAGAATAACCAAAACGCACTGGCTACTGTAGCAGCAGACAAACCTGGAAGCAGCTGTAAGGAACATATAGAGATGTCTAGGAATGAAAGACGCAACAGAGGTAGGTACAGCACTGGGGCAAGGGTACACTCACAGCATCGTAGGGCAGCATGGACAGAAACCGGCCATTCTCAGCTGCTTGCTGCACAGAGTTGCCCCTGTATGGCAAGGATGAGAAAAAGCAGATGCTCTTTCTTTCCACCATTTCAGGACGGTAGGGACTCCAGCCTCCTGCAGAGTCCTTTGAACTGTCCAACAGCACAGTGGCTGTTCTCAGCATTTTGCAAATTATATTATCGCACTGTCAGCCTTCACAAAGCCGATGGGAAAGGGCCATGCAATCAGATGATGCGAATCAGTTTAGCTTTGCTGAAGCCATCAGAACAATACCATTTCCCACTACTTGATGCTCGGGCTTTCACGCCAGTGGTGAGTCCAGGAGTGGCGCTGAGCTCACAGTGGCTCCATTGTGACTCCTGCTCAATATTCTCCTGGGTAAGTTTTACACACCTTATGTCACATGGTTCTATGCACACCCTTGACACTACTCGCAGCACCATGTAATCCTCACATCATGCAGTTTTCCTGCAAGAATGTAAACAGAAGCCACTGATTTTCTCAGAATATTTTGGTAGGAAAATAAATTATTTTCAAGGGGAAAACTCCTTCATTCTGCTGAGGCCAACATGTACCCCATGCAGTAGCACCGCATACTACAAATCATGATCATACACTCACTATCATTCTTTGGGACAAAACCTCTGTGCTCCATTCAGAGGGATAGAAGGAGCAGAAGACCTGAAGTGACCCAACCATCCTTACTTTTATCACAGGGGACCTCACAATTGTTTTCCAGGAGTTGCCCCAGAAGGAGATAGAAGTATTTGTACACAGGCAGTCTTAAAATTCCTGAAATTAACTACAAGAGACCACACTGAAGCCAAAGTCTGCAGGTTATTACTATCCAGCAGGCTCCTACCATGGCAAGTGAAGGCAACAGCTGTTGCAGGGAGAAGCCAAAAAAGTAGATGGACAGACACACCAGTGAGCGTCGATGCGCATAAATGAACAAAGACAGAGGAGAAAGTCTGATCAATGAAAAGGCTCCTTCACCAGCAGAGCAAATGGGAGTTTTAATTTGCCAGGTTAAATGGATGCTGAGGCATCACCCACCAAAAGGAATGTGTCTGCAGCACGGCTGGGACTTTACCTTCCACTTCCCTCCTCTGTCTGCGGAGCACAGAAGCTCTGGTTCCCTCATGCTCCTCTACAGAACAAAAGGAGGAAGGAGAAGAAAAAAAGCTCTGCCAAAGAGGCCCTAACTCATCTCTTACTCTTGGATAAGTCCAAATTTATGGCTTTGTCTGCCTTTGAGTCTTTATTATCTCCTTAAGTGGCTAGCTTTGTACACAATTTATTATAAAAGCCTGGAATCTACAGTCAAATTACAGATCAATTGAAAACTACACAGAAAACAATTAACATCTGGCAGCGGTTTCATCTATAAAGCTGTCACAGGCTTTGCCAACCCTGAATTCCTCTTCTGACACCTATATTTCCTCTCCCCAAACCCAGTCTCCTCTTTCGCATCTCATGGGTTTGTGGGAGAGCTGAATCTCCTCTCCCCAGTCCTGTGGTGGCATACGGCTGGCTCTGTACCAGCAGGTCACCGTGTGGGGTATGAAAACCAGCCTGAATACGGCGTAACACCTCTCTGTCTCCTCTAAAGATGTGACTTTGTCAGGTGCTACAGAGGGAAGCTGAAGCTGGGACTGCCCCATTGTGCCGGAGCTTCAGCCTCTTCCTGAGCAGGTGGAAGGCAGGAGGAGGCTGGGAACCCTGATCTGTGTTTTGCCTCCATTGCTGCTTATTGACCTGCTTCTCCATGTTGTCAGAAGCCTACTACCTTCACAGGCACCTCTGTCCACTTCCAGCAGCAGTCCTCTGCTAGGCAACCATGCATTGCTGGGAAAGATCAAACACGGGTGTGACAGACATAACACCATCTTCTAAGGAGATGACCTTTCACAAGGTCTCTCAAAGCTTTTCCACTGACAGTCAGCTTCTCCCTTCCCCTCAGCTTTCCTGTGTTTTGTATCAGTGAGAGGAGAGCAATAAGAAATGGAGAAGACCACAGGCAGCTCTCAGTTTTCTGTGGGAGAGTCTGGCCTTCTCTGGGGTCAGAGCTTTGGTGGCTGAAGCCTGCTCTGATGAGACCTTCAAATACAGTGAAAACAAATGGAAAAGCAGTGTAACATTTGCAGATAACCTGTCCTTCTAAAAACATTTCAATCATTCATTCCTGAGGATAAAAGCTGTCTCCAGCAGCATGTGCCTCCAACCTTGTTGCCAACACGTCATCTCCTCACCATACGGAATTTCACTGCTCTTTGGCAAAGGTCTTCCATTTACTGGGGGAACATGAGGGAGTTAGAGTTCAATGATCCTGAAAACCCCTTTGTCTCTCTCTCTCTCTCTCTCTCTCCACAGACCTTCCACAGCTGATTCCTACTTCTCCATCTCATCTGCACAACCCAAAGACTCTGCTAATAGAAAGCACTTCAATGGGCACCAAGGCAGGAACACTGAATAAGCAAGTAATACTGGTTTCAACAAAGAACATCCAGCTTGGCTTTCCATTATGTGATGTGATGTGAGTACAAGAAAAAAAAGGTTATCTGCTGAGTTCCTGCATGCTTTATGTTGTAGAGTTACTACTGACTTTTGAGGCACAAGTTGATGGACACCATCTGCCACCCAATGAGCCAAGCACTGCTTATAATGGGGTTAAAAGGAACAGAGGTGAGGTCAGTGAGGGGACTGACTGCAACATCTCCAGCCATTACTTTTCAACAGTGCCGCTGTAGAAATAATTCATTTTTCTGCTGTGCATTTACCATAGTTTTCATCCCAGCTGAAATACTACAGTTGATATAAACATAAAAAACACTATAGTCAACATGAGTGTGCACTCATCGTTTTTGGGGCGGTGGGAGCAAAACACACTTTGGACACTTCACCCATCCTTCCTCTTCCACCACTCCCCAGACATGCATCCATCCTTAGCAAAATGGCAATAACTTGCTGCAGAAGTGAACTGCCTGTTTGGGTAGCAGGAACACTGAGCTGAGAGTGACGGGCAGGAATGGTTGCACAGGAGTAGCTCTGGAGATGCTTGTCTCATGGAAAGCTGGGGAGAGGAAATGGATGAGTGGACAGTGCAAGGGAAGCCTCCGCCCTTCAGTGAGCTAAGAGCAGCTGTTGTTGATGATGATTGCTTCCTAATTAGCTTGCTTTGTATAAGCTTGATAATTTTATGTACCTCCAGAGGAGCAGATTAGCTCTGAATTCACATTGTATCCATTTGAGAAGAGCACCCCATAAATTATTTACCTAACTCTCAGAAATATTAGATCAAGAAGACTCTAAGTATGTCTAATTATATGGCAAGAATAACACTGAGCAGAAAGGCTTGCTGCATTTACAAGCGCATAGAAGTGATAAACTGCTTTTAAAAGTTACCATACATACCCCATGACACCACAACCTGCTACAGGTTTACAGTTATGCTCTTATTACTAGTATTTCTCCAAAGCAGTTTTTGTATGGCAGGAGCACATAGAAACCTCAGCCACAGATTCGTCCTTCAAGAGACAAAAAAAGATACAGACCCAAAACAAAACTAAAAAACAGTCATTATCCCCAAACATGTAAGGTTATCACGGCCATAATGAAACAAAATGAATTTGAGTGTATACTGGTAAATGGCTCTAAACTTCATAAAGACTCTATCAACCTCTCCCAAGTTGCTGGCTCTGATTCACTACTGGTTTAAGTAGAATAACACAGTGATGAATCAGCTATGCTGTAATTTTCACTCCATTTTTTGCTATGTTAGTACATTGTTACTTCATTACTATTGAACCGCTATATTTTTTCTGTGCTTTGCAACCAGCATTCTGTTAACCCGCGGTGAGCCTGCAGCCACTGTAATAGAGCTAATACTAAGTCTCGTAGCAGTAGCACCCCAATTCTTATTTGAAGATGAAAACAGACTTAGCATACTGCAATATTTACAGGTCCATTGACCTTATTTCAGGGTGAAGATGACATTCAGATGAGAGAAAACAGAATGGTATCAATTAATGACAGCTCCAATTAGGAGAAAAAAATGTAACAGAACATGAAATTGATATGGGAGAAAAGGAACCAGAGAGAAACGAATCCACAGAGGGGGCAATATGAAGTGCAATGGGGACATCCTTCCCCATCATTGCATGGAGGACTTTCCAGCTTACATTGCCAGTGGGTAGTAGACCCTGGTTTGAATACACCTTGGGTCCCTTGGGCTTCTTTCCTTCCTTTAGAAAGGAATATTAGAAAAATATTTTGGCTCTTGCTGGACTCAAGCTACTGAATGCAACAGATCTTTTGTCTGGTTCAATATCGCATTAATGAACAAAGGTGCCACTCAGAGCAGCCACAGTTCAATCAGCGGCTCTAATCTGTGAATATCCTCTGAACATTTATATCCCTGCCAGGTATCGATAAAGCTAAATGGCACCTTCAGGAACATAGACAGGTGTGGGAACGAGTTTGGTTAGGAACATGGGATGTGGCAGAAATGACCAAGAAAACAATGAGACTTCATAGATGTAAACAGAATACCCAAGGCATATTGTTTACGTGTTCCACTTCTGCAAGAAGAGTGCTGGGATCAGGCTCTGTGAGGCACAGTCCATAAGGTATGAAACCCCCACCTCCCTCTCACGTCTTGAGTTGTTTCAAATTCAAGTCCCCCGACTTCGCTCTCACTTTGCCCAGAACTTCTCTCCCCACATTGCTCATCTTGACTTTTCTCTTTTGAGCAAGCACTACTTACATTCCCTTTTATTTAAATACAATAAAGAAAAGCTTCCCTAAATGTACCAGCAGCACCGCATCAATGATCCGCAAAGATGCAAGATTACCTATCAACAGATAGTGGCTGCTTATCACATGTGGGAAGACAACTCAGAGCTTTACAGAACCTCTTCCAGGTTGGGTCCATCACAGACCAGTATCTTCCCAACCCTATGTCTGGGAAAAGGCATCATGAGATTCCTGTTGAAATGGACTTAGGGATTTTTACAAGACACGCAAGGGCAAATGTAGAAAATGTAGAAGTCCAGTGCCACTAATGGTGTACTCTTTGCCTCATGTTTTTGCAGCAGAGTGATTAACAGGGGACACACGTACCATAGCAAAGGAATGTTTCACGGTTGAAAGGTTAATTCCTGATTTGATTTGTTTCTGAAGTATTGGAGATTTGATGGAGAAGGGCGATGGGGTGGAGGATTAAGAGGGCTCCCGATCGAGGAAGAGAATGATTACTGAGATAGGCACTAATGTGCAGGGAGAATCGCGCGGTTCCTCCGAAAACGTATCTGTTTGATTTTCTTGTAATGCTTTTCTGCTGCTGGCTCCAATCAGTAATCCTCACACTCCTAACACATGCGGCTTGCAGCTGTGTTGCCCCCTTTTTCCTGCCCACACACCCTTCCTGGGCCACAAGTCAGTTAAAGGCAGTGCGGCTGGATTTGATTTGGGAAGGTGGTAAAGAGGGGGAAAAAAAAAAGGAGGAGTGGGTTTGAGAGTGAGGGAGAGCAATTGAAACCAAAACCCAGAAGTCGAATCTCTTGTGCTGAATGTTAACTTACAGAAAAGTAACCCAACAACCTTGAAATAGAGCAAAGCCCAATTTAAATTCATTACATTTAAATTAAATTTAAAGCCCATGTAAATGATTGACTTAGTTAAGAATATGTCATGTGGAAGAGAAAAAGTGCAGCAGCGACATGCCAGGCAGCTTTCGCTAATTTTACAATTCACAGCAAAATCTTTATACTCTGATTGCGATTTAAAAAAATATGCACATAACTTATTAGCACCAATATTAGAGCCAGTATTTATACTTCTTCCCATGAAATCATTGAATGTTTTGCAAACTCCACACACTTCATCTACTGAAATGCTACTTTCTGGGGGTAAGAAGGACAGGGACCTCCATAGGGGGTATAGAATGGAAAAAAAAAGAACATAGGAAGAATAAATGCAATTATTCCTAAGTGGAATTTTGCCTCTCCCTCGGGATGCGTGCTCTGAAGTGGGTAAAAATGCTTCAGAATCTTTAACTACCATGACCTTAATTCCAATGCAAAAGAACATTTCACTTTTATTCAATTGAGAGAAGAGTTACTGCATTTTTGAACCTTTTTTTAAGTAGTTAATCTATTGACAGTTACCACCGACACCAGTGGGTACTAGGTCGCAGTCTGAAGGATTATGTCACTGGAACTTTACAAAACTAGGTGATTTGTAAGAATATTAATGATAACATTAATAAATTAATTCAAAACACGCTCTGTGCCTGTCTATCCCCTCCCTGCTACCTCACATAATGATTTTACTGGGTTGGTTTTGGTCTACTGCACCAAAATTGCTTTTGTTTATTTTTTTCAGGAAAAATGGCCGTGTATAGACATTTATAATCTTTGATGTATTTTCAGCATGCTTGCTAAAATTTAGAAATAACAGAATTATGACACTGTGGAGCCAAACTTTTAATTTGTTAATAATATAATATGTGGTCAGAATAGGCTCATTAAGCAGAGGCTGAATAGTCTTAAAATAAGACTGTTCAGGTCAAATAACTCGCTCTCATAGTCTTCACTACGAAGATAACTTTTATTTTCCCATGTGAAGTGCAGATGAGCACCTTGGCTGAGTGAGGAGTCCTACAGCCAGTTTGACCCCAATTTGACAAATAAGAGATTGCCCCAGTGAAGTGCCTTGAAGATATACTCTACCATAAAAGTGGTAACAGCTGGGGATGAGAAAACATAGGTGTTTGAAGGGGAATGGGTTAATATTCAGACAGAAAAGCAACTGTTTCTGCTGGGAGCCATACATTATTTTTTTTCAGCAGCAACTCCAAAAGTGTTATTACCTGTGTACGGCTTTGTTGCTTTTCTTGTCATCGTTTTTTCCAAGATGAACAGGAGCTGGGTATATCTTGTAAATAGAATAGAGTAAAAGAGAACTGTACATGCTTCTCCCTAAATGCCATAAGAAGAGACATGCTTTATAAATACAATTGTTTTGCTTCATTTCATCTTCTTATTGGTGTTGGTTCCAAGCAAGTAGGACTTTGAGAGTTGGTCAATTTAGTGCAGGAGCAATGAATGACGCAGAAGCTCATGAGCTCTGAATCTAATCTAAGCTGTGCTGCTGGGAAACAGGAGTAACACTGCTGAAAGCAAAGGACAGGCCCTTGCATGAAAACAGCGTGAAATCAGAAGGGGCCCCGTAAGTCTCAGTGTTGCTCCCTCCACAAGAAGCCAATCCACCCTCGAGGCTACAAATGCTCCCAAGCAGTATTAAATAACTAAGAAGAGAAAAATCATTTACTTGTAAACCATGTGTCCTTTTCTGGCAATACAATGGCTGCTTTTCCTTTCCTTTTCTTCTTTTTCTTTCTTTTCTTTTTTCCTTTTTCTCTTTTTTTACATAGCATGTAGTGAATCTGCTGCTATAGGAGGCTGCAGGAGCAGATTGTATCAGCAGGTTAAACAATAGGATGAATTCATGGACAAGACCATAAAGAGATATGAATTTTTGAATGCATCTCCTAATGTCCCCCGTCCAATGACTGTGTATGCTGGGGGAACACAAGGGGAACAGACTGCAGAAATTGGCCAGACGCTTTCTGAAAAAGCATCTTTTTTTGCACAGGTTGCAGACAAAGTACTGGCCTAGACCACTGCTCTCACCCTTGAGGACATCGCTTACACTCATGGATATTTCTGCTGAAGAGGAGAGTTGCATTACGGGCTGCGACAGGACAAGAAGAGACTAAGTCAGGGGCAGCCATCCTTCTTTACCCAATGAGTGGCATTCAGAAATTCTAGCAGCACAACCACGCATCCTCTATCTTGGGAAGTTGGTGGATGAAAGGGCTTGAGGAGGAGGTCACAAATGCGAAATAACTTTGCCTCCCCTGGGTCTCCATAGCTACAGCACAGGATGGCGCTGCGGATGCAGCTGGTTTCCAGCATGACCCAGCAGTGGCATAGCATCTGCTGCTGAGTTGTTTCCTCCTGCAGCCTGGAATCTGGATTATCCAGCAGTCTGCACCAGCAGCACTCTGTTGCTGCTTAAATGATACAGCCCTGGCCTGAAAGTTGCACTTGAAGCACAGCCAAGCAGTAGGCTGTTCATGAAGAACAGATTCAGGCAAGCAAAGAGCTCAGATCTGTTCTCCTTACTCCTTACAGCTCAACCCTGAAGTGCTTTCTCCCATGAAGTCTCATGGCTGAGGTGCAGCGTAGAACCCCTTTAAAAGATGGTAGTGCCCTACCGCTTGAAGAATTGCTCTCAAAAGTAATCAAGTGTCTCACAGAAAGGGGTCTTGAAAGCTAGGCACACCAATTTAAAGATTTAGCTAGAAGATTTTGACAAAGCTTCTTTAAACGGAGCAGATATTTGTCTCAGTGAATGGAAAAATACAGTACGAATTAAGCCTGCAGAATGAGAACATTGGAGGAAGCGACCTGCATTGACTGGTAGCCGATACTGCACCCCTCATGATGTGTAACTAATAACAGCATGCCAGACATTCAGCTTGCACATTAAATATTAATAACATTTTTCTTCTGACTCATCATTAAGCTAGAGCCTTGCTGCACAGCACAAACTGATTTACAGACCATCCGTGGCAGGCTCCCATGCTGCCCGTGTCACTCAGCTAAACACCTGCTATTCAGAGGTTTGCTGAGGGACCAGCAAGCTAGCTAGGTCAGAAACGGGAGGTTTTCAAGTGGAGGAAAACAACAACCTGGGCAAGTAGACAGAAAAACAACCAATCCTTCTGACTGCACCTCTGTCCACAGATAATGTACAGCATATGAAACGAATCTCTGCAGGGAGATAGAGCTTCAGTCTGACTGTTTAGCTCTGAGGATGCTGCAGATGCAACTGGTCTGCAGTGTCCTCCTCCCCATTTGCTTCTCGGATAAATGTCATGGCACCTCTAACCCTTCTGGGAAAGCTTTCCACGAGCAAGATATTTACAGTCCCTCCCAGAACAAGACTATGACTGGTACTATTTAGATAGTGAGGAATAGGACCTACCATTCTCTTGAAAAAATGGTGGTCTCAGCCATGTTTGTATTAAAAGAGAGTCTGGCTGCTCCTTTATACCTCTTCTCTCCTCAGACAAGCTGGTTTCCAGTTCAGAAGCTTACACTGCCTGCAGCTAGAAAGAACTGTTTGCCTGATCCATGGAGAGCATTTTGCAGGGAGATTTAGACAAACCATTTTTGAAATACGGGACTCAGCAAAATATAGATGATGTATTACAATTGGAAAATGCTTTCAATGATTCTTAGCAACACCCTATCACAAAAGCAGCTTGTCTTAGAAGCTTCAAATGTAGTTTCTTTGAAAGAACCTGGTGAGTTCCAGCAGTACAGGACAGATTTTGAAAAGGCGAAAAGAAAATTGAGAAGTGAGTCAATGAGGAGTTAGAAACATCAGAAGAGGGTGTCAGATTTTTAAAGAAAGTGCCAAACATCTGAAGAACTGTGCTTTCATTTAAAAGACTAAATAAATAAAAAAGTAGTAGCTCTCTAATCCTTTTTCCCTGTGAAGTTTTCAAAACATAGGTAGATCACTAGAGGGTTTTTTACACACAGTGAATTTTTTAGAGAAAGAGATGAGATTTATTTCATTCTGGGGCCTTTGGGGGCCAAGGGGTGTGGTGGGAGAGAGGTATGTGTGAGAAGCCCAGACAAACCCTTCATACTTTCCTCATACTAGATAGGAGTACTCTTCTCTCACTTGCTGGTATGCGGAGATCCTAGATCAGCTGGCAGTATTTCTCAGTGGATATTGTGTTGGGCAAGGATTCAGAAGGCCAGAGTCCTATTCACCTGTTTGGGTGACCTTTGACAAATGACTTGAGAACGAGTTATGCCCAGCTTTCTGGATCTATAAAACAGAGGGAGTAAACTACACAGGCCTCCTTCCTCATCCCTCTGAGGTCTCTTGCCATAGAATGACACAGATACAGATACATGCTTGTGTACACATATACGAGCTTGCAAGTATTAAGCATATGTATGCATATGCATGCGGACATGAACATTTATGATTAATCCCATTACGTTCATTCTTTCTCCAAGTCATAGAGGGTAACTGCATGCGTGCACATCCTCCATCATTTTCCACAGCCCAGATTTCCTTCCAAATGTAGCGCTCTGTTCTGCTGCACATAGCAACTGCGTCACTGGAAGAAACTTCCAGTGTTTCTCCCTCCCCTCTTTTTATATGTAAAAGACTCATTAATACATTCTACATAAAGATCCCTACCTACAATAATATTGCTGCGCTGCTCAGCAAAGATTGACGCTTACAGGGGAGAGGTGCCATTTTACCAAAGGTTTATTACTCTTACGAAATCTGCTCCAGAGCATTAGAAAGGTATAGACAATTAGCAATTTTCAAAAGAAGTGAATAAAGTGCATTTTGTGATTCACTGTCTTTGCTCTTTTTTATTATTATTATTATCTCTATTCGCTAATTTGCAGAACTGCGAGTGGATGCCACTGACACACAAGAATTTGCCAGATTTTCTTACATTTATCTTGTGCGTTGCCCTTTATTGCTCAATTGTTTTGATGCACAGTGATGAGACAGCTCTCTACAAAGTGGTACTTTTTTAATTGCTTTCTGCTCAGGAGCAGGGGATAGGTCCTGTACCTGTTGGCACAACTGCTGAATGAAAGCCTGCCAGCTACATAGCCCTCTCCCATCATCTTATTCCCTATCAAAGCATCACATGTTTATATAAAAGCACTGCAGAGGTTTGGATCATTACCCAGAAACAGTTGTCAATAAAACAGCATTAGAAACAAATCAAAGCACCAATAAAAGACATTCATTTCCAGATGAGGTCTGTGTACCAATTAAAATACTTCAAGATCTATGTAAGAAGAGATCACTTGGCCATTCAAAGTACATAAGAAAGAAAATCAGGACAGAGGAAAAAAAAACAGGAGCGTCAAGGGAAAACTGATCTCTGCATGGGATTGCTGTTCAGATGAACCAATTTGTGTTGATGAGTTGGACATTTAAGAGCTGATAGCATGTTGTGCTGTCTGATATGACATTGGTGGCTACGGGATTTCTTCAGCAGCAACTTTATTCACTAAGATCCAAGTACCAGATAATGAACTGCATAGATAGTAGCATTTCTCTGTGTCAGCGTTGGAGGCAGCAGGTTGTCAGCTGAGTTTTCTCTGTTCCCAAGGCTGAACGCTGTGAGAGAACTGAGCTGGTCGGCTCTTCCAGGAGCTTTCTCTAGACTACATACTCTTCTGGCAGATACTGGGGCTCACACAGCATCCAAGCCCTCATGGGCTTTTTCTTCTGAGACAATTTGGCCTGTTAAGGCATGATGACTGATAGGTTAGGAGTCCCTGCTCCCCAGGAAGCTAATGGAGCACGTATCTCCTTCCCACCACCACACAGTGCCAGGGGAGTATACACCTCCCACTGCCTCTACGAGACCTCTCTGCTCTGTCCCAGCAAAAAAGTGCTAGGCTTTGAGCTCAGTTTCTTGTGAGACACAGGCCTCCTCACAACTGCTTACTTTATGCACACCTAAAAAAAATTCATATCAGGGAGATGAAGGTGCTGTAGCTTCCAGACGTCTTTTTTTTGTCATTACTCTCCTGCCCCCTCATCACCATTTTCTTGGTTTTGTTTATTTCACAGAGTTTGCTTACCTCTAATGGCTAAGCCAGAGGGAAAAACACATAATCTTGCTAAATCATTTCAATCTATCTACCTGCCTGCTACTCTTACGGTGTACAGCTAGCATTTCAAATCACACAAAGGCTGGGAAAGTGTAACCAATAATGCCAATTTCAGGAGAAGAAAGCTTCAAGAAATAAAACCCAAACCCCAGCACATCAGGATGAGAAAATTGAGCCATCTAATTGCTACACCGAATAAACTGTGAAGCAGGACCAGTGGTGATAATTTCTAAAAGATTTAGTTTTAAAAAATTAGTAATACAGATAAGGGATTAACACTATTACTGTAGGTGACTAATCTTGACTGTGCCTTTTTAACAAGTGTTGTTACCACCATCGTAAAGGAAATTAGCACTGATAATTAGATCAAATCCTTTATGTCAGTAATCCCACTTGAAGATATTTTCAGAAGGTTGGAGGTTTAAGGCAATTTCCTGTATGAGTCCAAGACTCATTAATTAATATTGATATTTAATGCGTTCCAGACTTCCATTTCTTGGTAATACTCAGAGCTGTGTCCAACTAACTCATTTGAGACAATAGTTTAGTCACACCAGAAAATAATTGTCCATTCAGCACCAAAGACTATCAAGCAACAAATCAGAGACCTTTGAAATTGTCTTACATATTAGGCAATTGGGGTTCTCTGCATTTGAGCAATTTAATGTTAGGTTTTTTTCTTCCCATGGAAATGCCCTCAAAACCCTGCATTTGAAGTAAAATCAGTCTCATGGTGTGTCAATATTCTCCCCAATGATTTTATGTCATCAAGATTTTTTCCCTAAAGACCCATCTCTACATTCCTGAAAATAAATATAGTGTCATTATTTTCTTTTTAGTAATTTTAAACACCTTCATGCTACAGAAGGGGAAAGAAAGAAAGAAAGAAAGAAGGAAAGAAAGAAGGAAAGACAGAAGGAAAGACAGAAGGAAAGGAAGAAAGAAAGAAAAAAGAAAGAAAGAAAGAAAGAAAATGCTCCAGATTCCCAATTAAAAAAAAAAAAAAAAAAAGAAAAAGTAAAAGTAAAAGTATATGACTTAAAAACTTCACAACTATTAAAGTCAATTGTATGGTTCTGGGGGCCTAAACAACTATTTTCCCATGGTCCTGGTTGGCAGTACTGAGCAATGCCTCCTCCCCAGGAGAAGCAGCAGCAGAAGATACAGTCAGATGTTTGCGGTAGCAATCAGCCCTGCCAGATTTAGAAATGTGTACAAACCATTTTGAACACTTTAGCTCCGGTGCATACCTATGTCTCCATAGCATTCCTCTGACAGGCACCCATTAAGAATAATGTGAAAGGAGTCAGAATATGCAACAGGCAGTACACCTGTATAAGCTGGCCCTATGTTTGGAAGAGCTTTGCACAGCCTGCCTCCCACTGTGCTAACAGCCTTTCATATTTTTGTTCCTAGCGGTTGAAGATCCATGAACAATCTCCCGCGCCACTGTACCTTTAGTTCCTTATTTCTCGGCACCTCAGTAAGGCTAGACTAAACCACAGAAATCAAAGAAGAGAAATTATTGTTTGGTTAAGGTTAAATCCCAGTTCATCTATCTCAAACCTCCTGCTGAGGTGCTATACAAACTCGAATGAGGAAAATACTTCAAGGTGCTTAGAAAGAAACCATACCACAAAGAGTACCTTTGAGAGCTGAGGCTTGCTGATTGTTCACCAGTCTTATAAGAACAGGAATGGCCACTTACCTGAAAAGAAAAAGAGAAGAAATATCAATGATTATTCATTTTTTAAAAAGAAAACTACGCTTTGTATGAAATGAGAAGGAATAAATGATTGCGATGCACCAGCAGACTGGGTGCGGGATGCCCAGGGCTGTGAAAGCAGGGAATCAGCCTGAACATACGATGGCAGAACTGTAGGTTGAAGGCAGGACTGAAATAGGGAAGGATATGACTGGAAACAATTAGGGTACATTTGTAAACCAGTAGCAGAATATGGGGACATTTTTCACAAATCATCACAAAGGATGTCCCAAATAAAGGCAACAGTCGCATTCTCTGGGGTTTCCTTCCTATTTTCTGCCCTTCCCCCATTTCTGCTATGAATTAGTACAGAAAATTTTCTTCCAATGTGTCCCTTTCTGCAGATTGAAGGATTCATTCTCTGCAATAAATGTTGAGTTCAGTGAAACAGTTTCTGAATCCTCCCACGATATTCCTCTCCTGCCCCCTCTCCGCCAAGAAAACCAAACAAAAAAGTCTGAGGAACCTGCAAATGAATTCCTCTCTGTGCAACATGGGTGTACAGTCCCATTAGCAGCAACACAGCAGGCCATCGATTGGGGAGGAGAAAATGGCTTTGTTTATGGTAATGGATTTTGAGACTCCTGGTGATAATTTATTTAGAAGGAATTTTTGCAGAGCTGGCTATTACACTGATGGAAACCCTCAGAATGGGCTGATTTTAAAAGGGGTGGGGTGGAAACAAGAGGCATTGCTTGTTTTTTGAAGAATATTGTTATTAAATAATTTGAAACACATTGATAAAATGTGTCTGAGAGTTATGCTGCTGTAATTTATAATACAAATTACATTGCTATTGACAAATGGCAATTTAATCCAACTATTAACTTCAACAATGTGAATTCCTCTGTTGCTTTTTTTGTTGTTGGTTTTTTTTTTTTTTTTAAGACGTAGTATATAGCACATGAAGCAGGATACGTGCTGGGATCACCAGATGCTGTGCTGTTGCTGGCCTCTGACTTATTTTCTGCCTGATCTCCCCAAAGGGTACACAACCAGGGAGTAACCTAACCAACTCCCTTACCATCTTTAAATATAGATCAACCCTGGGAAGTATCCACAGGGATATTAATTCTGCATAAATACTTGGTTTCAAGTTAAGCAGTCTCTTTTGCATACAGAAGTCATCCTGTCTAGTCCCATCCCAAGAAAATCCCCATAGGGGATAAAACCCAAAACAAATCCACAACTTGCTTAAATTAATTCACCTAGATAATTTAAAATAGAAAAGAAATCATGATCTTGTCCTTGACATATCCTTAAGGAACAAACACTTGGTCTGAAGGATCAAGCCACCCACTGTGCTGTCTATCCTTTTGCAAATACATCTCGAGACAGATGCACCCATCAACTTAGAGATGCCAAGCCCTTTGCAATAACACTGCAGAGCTACCAGCTGTAATGGGATACTGGGAAATCAGATCATCCTACATTTAAACTGATTTCTACCACTGATACTCTTTACAGTACAGAAGTAGCGTTAAATGCAATAACGTGCTGTTGCATGGTCACTTAATTCTAGAAGTAAATTCAATATTTGCTGGCATCCCCTATCCAGAGATATAAAGTGTACACATGTATTGGAGCTGTTAGAATTACCTTTGCAATGCCTCCTGGGGAAAACCAGAACAGCTTAGGCATCTGTCTGGGAAGAAAGGGTTGTCATTCTCACCCTGTAGAAAATTGTTTACAAATTCCTCTGCCTCTTGCTTTGCATTACCATTATGGCCCTGTTGCTGTCTTGGACACATATAGGTTTTACTACAAGAAATAAAAGGGACCTACTCCCATTGCTTTTAATATTTTCAAAGAAGGAGCTCGGGTAGAACAATGGAAACAAACACAATGTCTTTGTGATACCACTTGCATGTAGTTAGGAGCAGGTAAGGAACAATGCCAATGTTCTGATGAGAGTGGAAAAGATTTGTTAGGAGAGCTGTTTCCCAAGTCCACTATACAGAGCCCCACTAAGAACTCTGAAGTTCTTCCTTTAAGATACAATTTCATCATTGTATTTTGGAGCCTCCTTTTCTGGCTGAAGGAAGTAAGGGCAGGGAAACATGAATATGAAAAACACTACAGACATACGAATTTGGTTTTAAACTTCTAAATGTGTTCAGTCAAATAAAGGATAGGATAATTGTGGATGGAGATTGTCTGACAGGTGTATCCTAAAAAGCAGGCCTGGGTGGCTGAACACCTGGCGAGTTGGGTTCAACTCTTGCATTGGCTTATTTTATGACCTTAGCTAAGCCACAACTATTTTGTGCCCTTTCCTGTTAAATGATACTCATCAAGATAGTTCCACCATTTGTTAAGTCTGTTAAGATGTTTCAATAGATAAAAGTATTTTTTCTAGCATACAGGAAGACCGACTGGCAACACTCCACTGCCGTAATAGGACACAGGAGATGCATGACAAAATCCACTTTCTGACTCAAAGTAAGGATACAAACTTTGGTCGTATTTGTTCTGGGAAGGATCTCCCTCAATCTCTCCTAAGGAAGCTGTTCCACTTCAGTTAAACAAATATTACTTGCTCAGAGCAAGACTGAGTGTTACTCTGTTGTAATTAAGGCTTCCAGTTCTGGTTTCAAGGAAATGAGCAGGATTTTGCATTTCCAGTTACTCCCCCCACTCCTGCAATGAAAGTTTCCTTAATTCAATTCAAGTTTGCAAACATCTGCAGGGTAGGCAACATGAATGACATTGCATTTTGCAGCAAATACATGTCTTGCCAAAAATACTTCCTCCAACTCCTGTTCTGACACTGTCTGTGGGAGAAACTTGACTGGATTCATTGCGCCTTTACAGAAATACCAGTGGCTGAGCATGACTGTGGCTGACAGAGGCAGTGACACAGACTGGACCCCAACACCCCTTCTGCCAGGGCCAGGCTTTCCTTGAGGCTTCCTCTCCACAAGCTGACCTATCCTTTCCCCTGCTTAGCTTGAGAATCTTGATGAGAAGAGAGCCCGCGGTGGGATGGCTGCAAATGTAATGCAATCAGAAGATAATGACTTCAGAGGGAGAGGGGAGGGAGGGGATAATCAGCAGAGGCAGATGAACTCCCAAGATATAAAAAAAAAAAAAGACTGTTTTCATGCAGATGTCCCTAGCAATGAAGAATGAAGGAAGAGGAATACTGAGAAAGAGGTGAAATGCAAGCCGATTTGTTTCTAAATAGCACTATTTCAGAGTTTTCCATGGGGTGTAAGTAGCTTCTTAAACTAAGAGTGTCTGGAAATACCCTAGACAAATTCAGACCTCTCAGCCGTCTCTCTCTCTCTTTATTATACACATATCCATGCCACAATTTAGAGTTACCTTTGGTGGGAATTGAGGACGGGAATATAAAATATGCAGGGAACATCCCTGTCTCCCTTCAGGCTCAGGTTGAGCTCGGTGTCTATGAAAATATTATGCAAATGTGACAGTGTTTTCTTTGGGCGAGCCATTTAACTGGAGCTTTCAACACCTCAGAAGCCTGGAGACAAAGGGTACAGGTAATGATAAATGCAATTTATTTACAATGGGCATAAAAGGGAAGATGTAGGCGGCTGCTCCTACAGGTGATCTCCCTTGCTCTCCCTATCCGCTCAGCCACAGACTTCAGCCTTCCCTCGCGATGCCTGCCTGTTTCCTGGGGTGAGGGGTTTCCAGGGATCATTCTGCTCAGAGGTTTCTCTCTCCCTGCTCAGATTCTGCATTTTATATTCAGGTATGTGACTTCCACAGGCAAGAAGTTTTAACTTCTAAAAGCAAAGCAGTAAATGACCTGACCTTGGCAAGCCTTGCTACGAATACAGACCCAGGGTTCAGACCTGGAAGAACCTGTGAATATTTTCAGCCCCTTTGAGGAGAAACCAGACACAGCTACAGTACTACCTTGCTCTCCTAGAAATCCTCCCTAGCCTAATGGTATCAATACTTAATGGCAACAGCTCTGAGCACTACACACGCATTACAGGATGTGAAGCCTCCGAATCTAATAACAGAGCAAAACAGACCGCTGGGGTACCACAGGGGGCTGCTGTGCAAAAAAACACTGAGCCAAAATGTCTTCTAGTGCACATTGCTAAAGCCCATGTTGTGGCTAAGACAAAATCAGAGGCCTTGATTTCTCAGGTGGTTTTTTACCTCTCCCTTCATCCCTCCCATGTATTTAAGTGTAGGTGTTAGCATCAGCATCCCGAACAAATTCCAACAAGCGTCCGTATGCTCTGCCTCCTTCCATTCCCTCAGCAGATTAAGTGGCTAAGCTCTTCTCCTCTTCCTGCACTAAATGCCTGCTCTGTTAGAGAGTGCTGCCGCACTCGCGTCAGCAAATTAAGTTGGGATGGCTGAGGGCATTATGGCCTGCAGCTCTCCATCAAACCTCTCTCCCAGAGATTGCAGCTCCCACATAAGGGGCAACCAAACAGCTCCTGGGTCAGCTGCTGCACTTTACAGCTCACTCGATTAGCATGAATCAAATTGATGTCGGCTTACTTTACCAGGCTGGCTGTAAAACTGTGCTAGGGAAGGGGCTGCTTCATGAGCCATTCAGCTGTCCCTGCTATGGGGTGGTAACATCTGGCAGAAGCTTGAAGCTGAAACCACTTGCACCCCACAAACTTCATTAGTTGCTGAGTGAATGTAAAAAAATACGTGGCGTGTTCCACCCCAGAAATGGCTGCTATACGGGAAGAATAGCAGGTGAGGTAACCTCTATAAAACCATGCTTCCAAAGGATGATCAAACATAGGAAAGGTGTAATGAAGTAAGTTATTCTTTATTATTATTACCCCTGAGACCTGATACCCTCTTAAAAAAATCTAATCCTTTTTAACTTGTTCTAAGTAAAACCATTACTTATAAGTATGACAACTGTATTACTAATTATGTAATAATTTTATGCTGAAGCACTAGTAAAAATGGCTTGAAGTCTAAATTAGGCCTAATAAAGAATTAATTTAATAAATCACTTGGTCTCAAAAAAAATTATTTACTTAAAATTAGAGTTTGCTGAAAAATCTCACATTACTTTTTATTAATGCCACATAAAGTAATTGTGTAATTAGAAATTAACTTGCAAGGTGACACAATTTACTCAATAATGATGCACAGCATTCATATAGCACTTAGCAGCCAGAAAGATCCCAAAATACTCTGTTAAAAAAATGCGCCAGCGTCCGAGTGTCACCCCACTCATCCCAGAACTGCAGCCACCTCTGCGGGCAACCGCTTATTAAAGTGTGTCAACACTCCACAGCAATTTAGGAAGGAGCCTGAAGAATACAGCACTCAGCTAAATGGGGGAAAGCAAAATAACATCATTCCTCGGAAATACGGTCGGGACACAGGGGTTCATATTGTTTCGTTCACAATAAATTATCACGGGACTGTACAAGGCTGCAGAGCATCATTACTTGCAGCCTGGGCCCTCTCAGTGATGTGACCTCCCCTCACAACCCAGCCTGTCTTAAACGCTTGCTCCAGCGCTGCTCAGGGCAGGGTTTCGTCGCATGGATTTCTTTATGGAATTCCTTACAGCAGTGCGGGGTTCCTTGGAAAGGACCTGTTCGACTCTGACTAGACTCAATCTCGTCTAGTTGATGGAGTCTGATTAAATCACGATCAGCAATAATGAAATTAGAAGTAAGAGTGAGCCATTCTCCTCATGGAGGGCGACTTCCTTCCCGGTACTGTACAGGGAAAGTGCTAGCATCAAAAAAAAATACCGCTTTTATGGGGTTTGGGGCCCCTTTCTTCCCTCTTACCTTGAAGTGCTTCACATATTGTAATTTATTAAGCCTGGTGATGAGTAAATTTAACAACTCTCTATTTTGGCATCAGAGCGTATTTTGGCTCCATTTTACAGAGTAGCCAGACACAAAAAAAATCAGTCAGTTTGGGAGGGAATGGGCAAAAGCACCTTATCCTCGCATGCATTTTTACCAGTAGCTCATTTATCACACTTGAAAATAAGGAAATTTACAGTGCATTAAATCTTCCCTGGGACAAAGCACATCTTCAAAAGGAAACAAATCAACCAGATCACTGAAATCCACCCTGGACAAGTGATGCTCCACAGGGAAGAAGCTGGTGTTGGGATTTGCCTGGAAGTATCTGCGTGGTGAAGGGGAGAGCCAGGAAGTGATTTCTTGTGGATTCTACTGAACAGAACTGGTGCTGTGAATGATGCCCCTGCCTATGTTTGAAGGATCACAGGTCATGCCTAAACCACATTTGTAAGAAAGCAGGAAGGAGAAGGCTGCAATGGCTTAAAAAAAAAAAAAGAAAAACAGAAAAAAAAGAATTACAATTACTTAGCCCTGAGATGAGCAACATGGGCAAAAAGGGGAGAGGCTGAACGGACTTACAGCTGCAAACGATTCCACAATACTTTAGGGGTTTTTTTAAAACTCATTTCCATTCCTTTTTAAAGGCACAAAATGAAAGAAACAAATATATGTCATCAAATACTTCCGCTCACAAACTGGAAACAGATTATGCTAGCTAAAATTAGTCCAGATTGGAACTTACTTGCCTATGATCTCCGACAGTAGTTTTGAGTGCACTGTTTAAATGCAAGAGCCTCCCAGCAAGATGTATGTTGTAAAAGCTTGAGCAGCTTGGACGGGAATCCTGGGTCACCTGCCCTGTTTGTTCCCTCCCTTGCCTGAATAAATCTCTAACTCCTCAAAGCTAAGTTTGAGTGCAGATATTGCTAATTGTGAATTCAAAATTTGTTGTCAGGGAGCTTTACCTGAAATCTACTCTTTCCACAAACCTTCCTCATCATAAATGTGCTCACTGGAATAATCACAGGATGTGGATGCCAAGAGAGTGTCAATGCAATCAAGACAAATTGGTGAAAGAATTGAGAAAACTACTTGACAGCACTCATCCAGCTTGGATGAAGACTACTTAAACATTCCCTGTGCTTTCCTGCGCCACAGGAGGTCCTTTGACACCAGCGTGCTCGTGCTCTGCTACACGCTGCCAGTAGCGCTGGGCCCCTATGCCTCCACCGCCAACTGTGCAGGACTCAGCTACCTGAACTAAAACACCTGCTAGCTGGCTGCAGCTGGAGGCTTTTATCACAGCTGTGCACCAGCCACGAGAGAGGGACGTGGTACACGTTTATCCAACATGTTACATCTTTCCGCTGTCATCCCCAGCGCACGGGAGCTCAACTCCCCCTACCATCTTCCACTCTGCAATGACATCAACCATGGGTCATCAGAGCAGATCGAACACAGGAAGCCTTTAAGAAAGGTTGAAAATTGTATTAAGGGCATTACCATGAATCACTTTGGGATTGATTAAACAGTGTCGCTTTAGGATGCCTCAGCCTTTGGGACGCAGACCTCCAAAATGAGAAATACGGACTAAACCCCTAAAATTGGTTTTAAGCTGAAGCTGAATACAGTTATGAAAGAAATTGTTTGATACAACTGCCAAAACCAGCAAGGGTTTCAAAACAGGCACCTAGGGCATTTTAAATCTTACATAAGATGTCCTCAGGCATCTGACAGATCTTTTACTTTACTTGTGAGAAAGCTAGGTTACAATGTTAAGTCTTTTTCTTGAAAGTCTGTGTTCTGTCCATTTTTCTACCACCCTACACACTTCCCCTACCTCGAACACTGCGATATCAGTGCTGAAATTTTAGGATCTTAGAGGAACCCAACATTTCCTCTCATATTTCTGAGTATAGCAGCTGCTAATTATTTAGCAAGCATCATTTTCAAATGACCTGGAAGAAGCTGACTTGTATCACGGTGTGAAAGACCAATGGCTAAACAACTATCAAAATGCTCAGGATGTGTGTACCCAAAGCTTCTGTGCACAAAAACTACAACACTGAACCAGCAACGCATGCACGTAGCCAAATAGTCCCAGTACGGTTTGGCAAGGGATTACTTTGGTCATCACGCCTACAGCAACAGGACCCCATGGTCATCCACCGTGGGATGAGCAGCAGTGGCAGAAGCCATGCTCAGCATCTATTTGCTTGCTTGTTTCAACGTAATGTGGACATTGCAATAAATACAATTTATTTAACGATGAGATGTGTTGCAAGCTCTACTACTATAGAGAGGAATTTCAAGTAGAGTTGGTGGAACATTTTCAACTAAATATTTTCTGGTCAAAATGTGATGTTTAGTGGAAGCCAAAACATTTCAAGTCTAGGGCAGACTATCTGAGCACTTGCAAGGGGTGACAGAGAAACCCAAGTCAAAATACTTAACATTTTCATTCCAAAAGCAGAGCAGACATTTTAACACATTTGTGCTTCATTAAAATGCTTGATAAGTTTTGGGTATAATCCAACATGGATCAAAAACAAAATTCAGAAACTCGAAGTTGTCATGATACAGAATTATCATTCTCTAGCCTGCTCGAGTTTTGAAAAGGCTGGGGAAAGGGGTGAGGGGAGGGTTGTTGTTGCTTTTTAAAATCGGCATTGGAAATGGATTGATGCCACAGAAAGGAGATTCAAAATTCAAGTGTGACAGAGTTCAGAGGTGTGTGGGCCTAAGTTTGTAGTCTAGGCTGTTAAAGAGATAACACACAGGCTTGGAACCACTTCTAAAATTATCCACAAAAATCAGGATGTCTCCTTCAGAGACAGGGTGCAAGTGTGATCTTTGCTGACAACAGCTCTGAATCCAGCTAGTTAGGGACCATCTCTGTGGATTCCCAGATACGTTGATGAGCTGGCAGTTGACAATGTGTGTGTCAGGGATAACATTTTGTTATATGTATCAATGATGGCATTTAATTTCTGCATGAAATTTCTGCATTTATTTTCTGGATGAAAACTGTCCAGTCCCCTAAAGAAATGAAATGCTTGTTAAAAGAAAGAGGCTGTTTGATCTTCCCTTTGTGGAATTTCAAGCCTCTGACTTGCAAATCTTGTTCGACTATCATCTTTGAACTATAGCGCTAGCCTTCTGTTTGCACAGAGGCTTATGCTAAGTTGATGGATTCCAGTGGCCCAAATAGGCTGCCTTCTCACTGACGGCACTGTCTTAATGGTACGAGGAATGAGAATTAGATCTTTGAATTTTTAAGTGGGTTCATGTTGAGAGAGAGACTCTCAAGTCCTGAAGAAATGATAAGCTATACAACAATGCCAGGAGGAGAGGTACATGCACTGATCCGATTCCTGTCCCCAGCCCCCCAAACTTGGCTGAGTATCACCCATTTTGCAGCTGGCTTCAAGTTTAAGTGTAGAAACATGCCCTCTGGTACTCAGCCTACACAGAACATACTACATTTAGGCTTTTTAAGTGTAATGTTAACATATGCTAGCTCACATACTCAGAGAGTACAGTGAGAACAAGATGCATGGACTTTAGCTTCCCTCTTCTAGTTCCTCTCAAGGTTTAAACTTGCCGAGTTCAACAGAAGCTCCAGACAACTTGCCACGCCTTGACTAAAGGTTTGGAAGATGTGTGCTAGCTTGATGTACCTCATGTGATCCATCATTTACTTTTACATCTTCAATTAGAGACTCTCTTCTCAGCAGCGAAGATTATCACCTGGGACACAAATGCTTCCTATTCTTGCTTTTCTGGTAATGGTGACCAATACGTAAGAGTAAACAAACTCCTTCTCAAAATGGTTCTGTTCCCAGTTGTTGAAACATCATCTTTTTTGTTTCGCTGGTTTTTTGTTTTTCTCAATCAGCATTCATGGGAAGGGGTAAGGAGAAGGGCAGCAGTGAGACAGAGGAAGACAGATGTGAAGAAATTTCAGATCCATCTAACGGCGTTGTTTGCCTCTCTCTTTGCTTGACATATGCAACAGTGTCTGTACAATACAGTTCTATGATAGAAATATGATGCCAGAAGAGAAATGCAAGGAATAAGGAAAGCATTTCCAAGAGAGACCAGGCTTGGTAGATTCATATGCTTTAAGGTCAGAATAGAGGTTTAAACAATTCCTCCTGGCCTTCTATATGTCACAGGGCTTTAATCTTCACCCAGTACAAGCTATCCTTGTATTCAGCTCAGCGACTTTTCCCTGGCTAATACATCCTTTTTTAGCAAGGTATCCAGTCTTGATTTGAAGGTGATGAAGAGCTAGCACTTCCTAAGGGAGTTTGTTCCAGTGTTTGATCACCTTCACTGTTGAAAGGTTGGGCCTAATTTGAATTTGACTGACATCAATTTCCATGTCTTGGTCCTTCCTATGCCTTTCTCCACTAGATTAAAGCATTTTGTAGCACCCACATATTTTTTTTAATGAAGATACTTATGCTCTGTAATCAAGTCCCCCCTCAATCTTTTCAGATAAATTAGACTGATCTTGAAGCCTTACTGCAAGTAATTTTCTCCAACCATCAAAGTCATGTTGAAGTCTCTTTTTCTGCACCGAGTGCTGCAACATGCTCTGAAAATGTAGATACCCGAAAAAGACACAGTATTTCTGAACTGGACTCAACAATGCCATATGAGAGAGAAAAACAGTTCACATTACATTTAATTGCTGCTGTGTTCATAAATCTATGGTCTTTAAGCTCCTTTTTACTACTGCACTAGTTGGAAATCTGAGATCCACTTGTACAACCCCTTATTCTTCCTTTCCGGATATAGTCCTGCCATCTGAAAGCATGATCTGCTGTTCTGTCTCCCTAAATAACCAAATTAATTTTGGGTGTGCTACATACCTTTGTTTAAAGGATGCAGCCTTTCTGAGCAATCCAAGCATCAGATTTTTACTGACATTATTTTTTGTATCCTTCTACTAATCTTTGTGTCATCCACCCTTTTTATCAGCATACTTATTCCCAGATCACCGACGAAAATGCTGAATAAAATGGGGCTTTGTACCGATTTCTCAGAAGCCAGTCTGGAACACTCCCATTTGATGATAATTCCCCATTGACAAGTGCTTTTTGAGATCTATCGTTTAGCTTTCTCTCAACTCATTTAATCTCTGCTTTATTGGTATAGCACAGTGTTAATATTTTATCAGAATGCCACGAGGTATTATATCATGTTAAAAAAGTCCAAATATGAAGTCATCTTTACGAATGAACTAGACTTGTAATTCCACAAAAAAACACGATTTGTTTGAAAAAGCCTATTTTCCTTAAATCTGTGATGACTAGTGCTAATGACATTCTTACTGTCTTATTCTTTAGCTGCTGGATTCTATATAATAATTTTCATTCTTTTATTCTGGAACAATTTCAAAATAACTGCGCTACTGTCACTCAAGTCATCCTGGTTGTTTTGTTTTGAATCCAGCACAACATTAACATTCTTATAATACTTCTGTTACTCTCCCACAAAGATTTAAAGTTAAGATATGTGAGCTGGAGATCCCCTCAATCAACTCTTGCAAGCTATTTGGTGCAAGTCACCAGGGCCTACAGATTTCAAATGTCCACCCTTAGTAAGCATTTAATATCCATCATAGTTTTATTAACAAACTGAAAAATACCTCACTGTCCTCATAGTGGAGGAACAGTTGCCATGTTCCAGCCTAAACCACCTGCAACAAGCTCCTAAAAACTCTTCTACATTTGAGAATGTGAACTCCACTAACTTCCCTTCCCACCTTGGAAACACTCCAGTAACTTCCCTTCACACCATGGAAATGCCCCATATGGAACATCTAGGAAGAAACTGGCTTTACATGAACATGATGCAAGTTTTTTCACACTTCATCAAAAGACATGCAAATGAATTCATTGCTGAGCTTGAAACTGGTAGCGGTGGTTCAACATGGGCAAAAAGAAAGCCTTCCTCTGAAACACTGAAATGGTTTTTCCATCACTGTAGACTATACCATCAGCCTGGCCAGCCATCCCTCTGACCTAGAACCTGTGCATTATCTTCCATTCAGACCTCTTTGTGGGTCCTCACACTTGCGCTTTGTAAAAATCTCAAAGACTTTTGCTAGAAAACATGTCTAAGGCATGAATTCCTCACCCATTTTCACTGCAGCTGAAATGGTTGCCCAGGCTCACATCAGCCTACCCTTTCATTACTACAACATCCTTTTCCTGGCCTTAACACTACAAACTTGCCCGGCTCAAATCAGTGCAGAAAGACAAAGGCCACATCCCCTTCCTCTCATTTGGAGTATGTTGCACCTTTCTCTAAATGTTTCTTTTGGCTTCTCCTCTTCTACTTCATGAAATACAACCTGTTTGTCTTCACTGTCAAGACTTTTATAGCTTATTCTCCTCCAAGCATCACCTCTGAATCCCTACTGAAAGGTTAGCTCCCATGTCTGATGGACAGTGTTGCCAGATACCATCAAATTTGAAATGTTTTCAACAGCACCTTTGAGCTTTCTCCACTAAACTTTTGCAAAGCTGCTTCATTGTCCTCCTTAAAACTCTCTTTACACTAAAACTGCAATGCTTACAAAGGAATAAGGATGACAGCTAGGCTTCAGGTGCTCAGGCACCTCTGTCTCTCAGGCTGAGTCATAATACTACCTCTCTTTTTCTTTTCGCCCGCTCATCTCTTCATCTGTGTCTGCCTTTGTCTCTCGCCTTGTATTTAGTTAAAATATAAAATCTGGGCTTTTTTGGAAATGATAATGATGATTGTGTAAGACTTTCAGCCAATGTTGAACACTGATATCCTTCCTAACACCCCAACTGCTTTGCATGCATTCAGATAGGTATGTTGTGGAGTAACATTGTTTTCTGGTTATGATTGGGTGGGCTGTCAGGGTGCATCTATATTCATAAGTTAAACAGTGTCTGGAGACGGTCCTGGGAATGGAAGAATAACCAGCTGTATGGTTAAACAGTTAGCATGGCCCCAGCACAGCTCTGTAAGCACCCTCCCAAGTAACTCTCAGGCACAGCTTGGGAAGTAGAACATTCCTGGGGCCAGTCTTGACTCGCAAGCTGCATCCAGCTACCCTGGTTTAAATAGTAAGAGCATTTATCAGCATGGGAATGGCTATTCTGGGCCAGCTGTCCTCAGTACACAGGAATATTCCTGAACACTTTTAGTTTATTTCTACAGACATGTTCTCACAGGTTGCCCTCTTCCTAGGCTTCAGCATGTGGCTGTTTCCACGCATGACCCTGCAGATTTCACTTATCAGTAACTGTGAAAGGCTAAGAGCAGCTTTATGCAGAGTATTATTTCAGCCCTGTTATTCATTCTCTCATTCCTTAAAGCCCAGAGACACATTTTAAACATTAAAATCAAGTGCTTTATTCCACCAGGTTTTAATAAAGTCAGTTATGCCAAAATTATTCTCGTCAATGAGTGTGTCCTGTGCTTCCTCCTCACTGCCTGCAGTCCTAAGGGAGTGGTGCTCATCATAGCAAAAGTACGTCTTTTCTATAAATTATTTGCTGTATTGGTTCGATTTGTTTGATGCATCCTGAACCTGAATTCTGGTGGCTGCCGCCTTGGCAGTACGATAATATCCCCAGCCACCCACAGGAACTGTTGGGTATGGAAAGAAGCCCAGAGCAATTGTTCATTGTTCCTGACTTTGGAAGCTGTTATATGGCAACTCCATTGTACACCAGAGCTGAGTACAACCTCAGGACTGCCCTGAATTTTGCTACTTTATAATGTGCTCTCAAGGCTATTACATGGGAAGGATATGGCTGGAGATAAATGCACTCTGGAGTTTTTTCCTATGCCCTAATACACTGCCAGCTGCATGAAACTGGTACTAAACTAATAAAAGATCATCCTGGGCCAGTTACTCCTAAAAGTTAGCTGTAAAAACACCACAGATGAGATTTTATAGGGGAAGGAGGAGCACAGCATCCCAATGCAATTTGCTACCATCTCTCAATTTGATTACTCCTGGGGTAAAGCTGGGGGTGTTGAGGGAAGACAGACAGAAAAACCACAGAGGTGTGAGACATGATTAAAGCTTGATGTCATCCTATTCACACAGGCAATGCCAAATTTGATTAGTCAAAAACTTCCCTTGATGCGGCAAGAGCCCTCAGCAGGAGCAATTTTGCCACAAAGATGTTTCTGTTGAGACAAATTCTGAACCCAAAATTTCAGGTCAAGGTGACCCACAGTATCTGACACCAGTAAAGGGCAATTTGTCCTCCCCGCGCCAGAAACCCTAGAATCACTAAATGCATAGAGTGTACCGACAGCTCCACCTTGTCTCTTAACTATCATTTGACTTAAAGCTGCTCTCACGGCCTCAGAGAAAAATATTCTTCTTTAAAAGCCTCAAGCACACAAACAAAGCGTAGTTTTGGTTTTGCCTCTAAAAAAGCCCTTTCAAAAGCTCAGGCCTGTGATTCCTTGAAGTAAGTGTACTTTCAGAAAGGAAATCTCTAGTCTAAGATCAACAGGGGAAGGATCAGGAGACTGGAAAATAAAATCAGCTCTTAGCCTGTGGAGAGTGCACTCAGTGAAAGAACCTGCCTGGTTCTGGTAGGGGAACATGGGCATTTATGGCTTTCAAAAGATCACAGTTTCTGGTTTCAATGAAGGATGTTTTGACCTTTGGTACAGATACATTAGGCAACCCCTTGGTGTTCTCTAGTTAGTCCTTTCCACGGACAGCAGCACCTCATGAATCGGCACTCTACTTACTCCTGATTAGCACTCAGAAAGAGAAAAAGATGCCTTCAGAGAATAAGCCCTCGATTTGGGTTTGACTCAGACAGCCCAGTCAGGGTAATGGAGGGAGGAGTTCACTGTACTGCTGAAAAAGCCCAAACTTCCCTTCAAACAATAGTGCAAATATTTTTCCTGCAAAGAAAAGAGAATTTCTGGCAAGGTGTGTGTCTGACAGTGACAGAGTGGGCCCAAGACAGGCACATGGTGGGCAAGGGCCATGCAAATGATCACCAGACAATCTGTCAATGTACCCCAAACCTCACCAGGGGAGCCATGGACTGGTATTCTCATCATGTTTTCCATCACTACCCTGCCTAAAATGAAGCAACTGAATTCACTTAACCATGTTCTCTCCAGAGAGTACTGACCCATGCAATCCTTTCCTATTGCAATTTGCAAGGGCTGTACACAGGTCTCCTGCTGTGTCTCAGTTCAGGACACTGAGATTCCAGCTTAAATCACTGCAGCCTACATACACCTCTCCTTCTGACTGACAACCACTCTCATCAGCATAGAAACTCGGGTGTAGCAATCACTAATTAGAACAAAATGTGTGGTTCTTCTTGACATAAAACAATGAAATATCTAACAAGGGCTATGTATGACAGGTTAGGACACCTGCCACCAGAGTTGTCCATGGAAAAAGAGATGTCAGCCCAATTTTGCAAAGCTGCACCTCTGACAGTCCACATCAGGTGTGGAGAATGCAAAGACGAAGGGAGATTTAGAGAAGTGATCACAGATAGCCGAAGAGAAGAAAAACAAAATCTTGTAATTCCTTTGCCTAAAAGCTAACCTCTTCTTCTGCATAGAACAGAAAAGGCTGAGCTAGTGCTTTTGGGTTTGATTTTTTTTTTTTCACCTTTAATTATGCATCGTCAGTGACAAGCTCATGTGGGGCTAAAAGCTGGATCTGGGCATGAAGCTAATTTTTGGAGCTATTGGCTGTTCACTACCAGAAATAAAAATGACTCCTTGTCTTCCTAGATTTGGTTTAAGGAGCAAAACCTCTTTGTCTCTCCCCCCATATTAGCTGCCTACAGACAGCTCCATTTTCCATTTGTGCATTTAATTATCCCTTCCTATGTGAACTACTTTACATTTGTGCTTATTGAATCTCAGCTTATTGATTTCAGTTCACTTCTTGAATTCATCATAGTTGGACTCTGGGCTAATCCTATTCTCCAATGCATTGGCGATTGCTTCCAGCTTTGTGTTGCATATGAATTTGATTAGCATACACTCCATTCTGGTCTCCAGTGAAACTGTTAATGAAAACATCGAGCAGTATCAGATCTAGAGCACATACACATAGGACTCCATGCCTAACCTGACTCTAAACCTTTAATAATACCCAGTACTTCTGGGGTACAGATGGACAACCAACCAACACTTGGCTAAGTGATTTGCAGTAATTCAATTGAGTTTATATGCTGCAGGAACAACTCACAAACCTGGATCAAATGTAGGGAGAGGTCAAGGAAACAGCATTTGAATTGGGAAGGTGTACGAGTTTGATGTTCAATCAGAGTTAGAGTTCAAATTCAAGGATACTCTCTGAACAACACTCCCTGAAATTTCAGCTTCAAAAAACAGAAACCTCAAAAGGCACTCTTACATTTTTGGCAAGTTTACTGCTATCTCAGGCTTAATTTCACTGGTGTGGCTCTTCTTACATACTTTAAAAGGATGCCAAATGGCAAAGTAGGCTGGTTCTGGTGTGGATCTAGCTTTCCAAAAATAAAAGGATTTAGGATCTAAGGGTTAGTTCATGCTCATCTCTAATCAAATGCTTCATTGTGGCCAAGATACATTTGAATTGACATAACTGTTTTCATATTCTAACTTACCTAAAACAAAATAGAATTTCCCACTTTTACCAGCAAGACTAAGCTGGTTATATCCACGACCATTTCTTAGCCATAAGGCTTGGGGTTTTTGTCGTTTTCTTTCGGGGCCATGTGTGTGCGCGCATGAAGAATCCACATTATTTTACATCTTAGTTCCCTCCAGAAAGTTTCACATGGGTTGGTTACTGAACCAGGCATTCACCAGTGTTGAAGTTTAATATACCAGTGCTCAATTCCCATGTTCCCTCCTGTTTGCAAGTTTAATGCTGCTGTTCTTTCCCCTCCCCTCTCTCTGCTCGCTTGGGAGATGGTGCTTTACAATGTACTTTACTTTGTCTCCTTCTCTTCTCTAACTCAGTAGAACCTCGGCACTCCTCAGAAGACCCCCAAACACTAATTCCTGATACAGTAAGGAAGCAAGACACACAGAGGGCAAAATGATTCTGTTTATGGCGAGATTAACATCTTTCTGAAAACCAAGAGACAACCCCTGGAAGGGTTAGCTTATTTCTGACTCAAAAAGATGCATCCAAAGAGTGCATTTTTGGCCTCTGGAATGTACCAGATGGCACAGATTTTTTAAAAAGTTTCCTAACTCTTTTCCAATCCTGCCCTCATATTTCTCTGTTCATAACAACTATTTCTCCCAGAACTGTGTTGATGCAGGACTTCATCACTCTTACTGTAACCCTTATAACAGTTCTTTGGACCATGCAGCAATGTCCAGGAAAGAACACTGATCATTCATCTCCAAAGCCACATGCACCTAGCCAGGTTAATTTTTATTATCAGCAGTGTGTGTTGGGATCTGTGATATCGTAACATGATGATTTATTCCTGAGGGAGGCTCACAAGTGGCTGTAAGTAAGCATAACTAGAGTGAAGGTGCTATAAAGTTTGTTCTACCTGAGCAAAGGGTCTTTCTGACCTAAAAGAGATCTACTCCAGCTTTTGAAAAGTTGCCCTCAAAACTAGATGTAGATGGTGCCACCGAGTATGACATATCCCTGCATCAATTGTCCTGTTCTTATCATCCTTTCCAGGAAAGTTAGAACTGCAACCTGTTCTTGGCCTTCTCTTACTTGTTTTCACTCTCTGTTGAAAATATATTTTATTTTTTTTTACTTATAAATCTAATATTAAATCTTTAATATATCTATATATAAAAAATGAGTATTTATAGAGTGTCTGCTAGTTAAAAGCACTGCTCAGATACCAACTAGCACTCTTGTGACGAAAATCTCTCATTTGGGCAACTTTATTGACAGTGGTAGCCTCTTCAGTCTGCAGAGGGCCATTGCAGTTAAAGCTGGTGGGATACCGCTGTGTTAGAGCAGCAGGAGGTTTTCTCAAACACCAGCACCTGTGGTGTGGTGGCCTGTGCAAGGTCAACTGGTTCCTACTCCTTACTTGCAGCTGAAGTGAGGGAAAAATGCATTAAGTGCTTGCTTAATTTTAATGTCCCAGTGTATCCAGAAACAGCACCCAGGATGTCATTCGGTCAAAAATCATGGAAGATGTGCTTAGCATTGTGTTGAGTAGACAAGAGCAGGTGTTAACCTGTACAAGCTCCATTCTCCAAAGGAACAGATGGCCTGGAATATGCTTGTCCTTTCTCATTTTTCAGCTGCCCCATCCAGTACTATCGACTACTTTCCTCTTCCACTCTGCAATACCCTTAAGCCCAGTAGACAATTCTCGTAGCTGCTACAGAGAGGCTTTTATTGTGCTTTCATTTAAGGGACTTTATATGACCCTGTTTATAACATACTGATGTTCTAAATAGGGTAGCAAGGGAAAGAAAAGCTATTGTCTGAATTGCACAGAGTGGAAATGGAAGTACAGACAAAGCTTCTGAAAAGACTTAAATGATGCCTAATGATGGGGGTAATCACAAAGCAGTGTTCTCAAAGGCATATGAATATCTAATCCTTATTGGTTTAATTGAAAGGTGAGCAACCTAATGGGATTTTTTTTTTAGCATTTCGCTATGTATCTACCTGCATCATGAAATGCCTGAATACCTTTGAAAATCTGGCCCTTGGCCTCTATCCCACTTCAAGAAAGAGAAGTAAGCAATTAGAAATGTAAATCAAAGGAATTTGGACTCCTCAGTGTAAAAATCTTGCCTGAAAAACAGGTGTAAACTCTGTCTTTATTAGAAAATAGTACCATAAGAAGTTTACCTGGAAATTCCAGAGCTATTAACTGATCTGCTTGACCTCACCAGCTCACTCGTGAGTTCATCCTTCTCATTCCTTGCAGACTCATGAGTTGGTTACTATTGGTACTGTTTAGATTATGCTTTAACGAGTGCTGAAAGCTTTGCATTTTCTTAATGAGAACTGAAGTGAAATAGAAAACTACGGGCTTTGTTTAAACAAGAACAATGTGAATCTGGCAGAATTCAAACCAAACAACAACTGAAATATTCACCTATATAAAAGCCAAGAATGGAATAAGAATATGACTTAAAGGCATTCCAGCAAGATACAACCAGCTTTAACTGAATGGTGTCACATACAGAAACAGTAGCTACGTATTTGCAAATATTACACACTTAGTGCACAGAATTCACCTCTTACTGTCTTACAATAAGCAAAATAAATATCGATTTAAATTTGTAACAAAAGGCGTAAGGAAGTCAAACGGCTTAACACAGGTGGAACTGTAGATAACTGAAAATCTAGATATGTAACTCTTCAGTTATCCTTCCATGAAGAAATGAGCTGGAGAAAGAATAGAAGAGACTATGAACAGGGACTAATTCATTGTTATGGAATTAAAATAACACTGCCTGGCATCTTATCAGTTGAGCTTGGAAATCCAGGGCAATCCTTTGCCATCACTTGGCTTGTGCTCTTGGCTTCTCTTATCCTTTTGTGATATTCCAAGCTCTGCTGGACTACATGTCTTCTAGTGGAATGAACAAGTTGGTGAGCCTGAGGACAGAAAAGGAGTAAGATACATTCTAAAGCAGAATCTCCCAAAATTTTTAAAAAAAGAGTCTCCCTGCTTGTTCACTTCCCCAATGCTGTGTGGGCTCCACACTGAGTGGGCTGATAAGTTTATGCCCCTTCTCTTCTTACAACCCTCTTTACCCTCCAGTGGAAAGGATACCACCATCTCTATTCACAGCTTCCCATCATATGAATTGTTTTGTAGCTCTCCATTTCCCCCTCTCCCAATCTGCTTGCCTCTTCCTGTCACAATCTATCTGTACACCAGCGTTAACCACAGGCCTTACAAGGTAACAGAACATAATCACTTTTATGTGCTTGTCTGCCTTAATCTCTGGAAGTGTTCCCTGCAATCGCTCTCTGGGGGGTTCATTTGTTAGATCATTCCCCATCTGGGTGAGCTGTATTTAATGTTTATACTATGAGAAAGATCACTGGCGAGTCTTTCCAAACCTCACTCTAGTTGGTGGAATCTGCCTACATGGCAGAAAGGAGCTGGCTGCACTTTTTTGGCTGGGGGAAAAAAAAAAACCAGCATTGCTTTTTCAATAATCTCTTTGTTGCTTTAACATGAAAAGAATAAACTAGGCAGAATGGGTCAATTTCAAGATTACTCCTCTATAGAGGGAAAGTTTTTAAACAGATCTGTTCTGGCGTCGAGTGACGCGAGTAATTTTCATGCTATTGATCTCTTCCCAGCATAATTTCTTTGTGATTATTCTCCCTCTCCATTCTTGCCTCATCACTCCTCCATAAGGACCCTCCAAAGAAGTGGTGATCTATTCCCCTTTTCCATCACACGTAGTCCAGCCTACCTTCCGTAATTGCAGAAACAATGCTCAGTGAGTACCAGAGGTTCAGAGACAGACTTAGGGAAGGAATAAAAGAAGTTTTTATGTGCACTGTTCATTTTCTACTTTCCCAGCCATAAGGGAAACAAGCATCCCAAATTCATGCTGATAAAACTTTTAGATCCCACTATGAGTGTATTCGATAAAAGCATGTGACATGAGCTTCACACAGTACCAATCTGTTCTAATCTTTCCCAACAACCGCACTAAACCAGCAACGGCAGTTCCGCCCCCACAAATGCTGACAGTGATACTGCTCTCAAGACGTAGCTGTCCAATAAAGATAGAGATGCCCTGGAAAGAAGATTACCAAAAAAGCATAGGCAAGGCAGGAAAGATGACCTCACAGAGACCTAAAATAAGCTTCCTGTCATTAAAAAAATCCTTTTAGAACAAGTCTCAAGGCTGCACCTTCTACTAGGTTCAGTCCCTACTCACTCCAAAGAAGACCAATGAGTTTATTTGGCTGTTCCCATGCTAGCTCACATAAGATGGTCCTGAAAGCCCCCGAATAGAAGACTCCACAATTCACAGGATACCTCTGCCAGTGCTGCACCACCCTCCCAGTGAAAAGGTTTTCCCAACGTCCCATATGAACTTCCCAAGCCACAGCTTGTGGCTGCTCATGTCACATGTCACAGCTGTCTGTTGCTATTTAGAAGAGTTTGGTTCTGTTGTCTTTGCAATGGTACTTCAAGTGCCATAGGCTTCTAGCTCACCTTTTAGCCTCCTATTCACTACGCTAAACAAGCCTAGATCCTTCAACCTTTTTTCATAGGACATATACCATAGGCACCGATCATCTTAGTAGTTGGTCTCCACTAGACCCTCCCCGATTTCTCAATATCCTTCTTGAATTGAGCCTAAAACTGGACACAGAGTCCCAGGTCATTGGGCTGACGGAGATGACAAGTTCAACGTGAGTCAGCTCTCATCATGAAAACATCAGACTGGTGTACTGGGCTGCAACAGGAAGAGTGTGGCCAGCAGATTAAGGGAAGCTCTTACTTCCAACAATTATGTGAAACTGAACACAAGTGTGACCCTCTTCTCCATAAGATTTCGTGCTTGGCAGGGAACCTTTCATACCGTCTGAGAGTTTCCCACTGTGGCTCACTTACCTTGTGAACTCCACAGGCAGAACACTGGACCTAAAGGACAGCGTAGCTTTGTGAGTAGGTTGTTATTATTGGAGGTAAGGATTGGGTTCAATCCTTCCCCTGAAGCAGAGGAAGGCCTGAAGCTTGGAGTTCCCATGTCCATGGTGGATGTTATCTCTGTTAGGCCTTTGAGCCAAAGGAGAGAGGGCTGTCTTACCTACTGACTTGAGTGAGCTGCGCTTAAACATGGGAGTTGGATCTGGCAATGCAAGGAAGAGAAGATGGCTCACAGCTGTCAATACAAAAGCAGTGCTGTTCCACTGAGATGTTACGCAGAGAAAACTCCATGTCCTTACGATTACTAGTGAGGTGGGGGAGGTGGGTTGCAAGTGCAAGTGTCAGCTACTGGCAGTTTGGTGACCTACTTTTCCCTTTATGTATCCAGTCCACTGGCAGAAAGGAAGATGGCCAGCACTACGCTGTTGCATGTGAAAATAAACAGCTTCATGGATTTAGTTCAACATTATGGGTTTGCAGTACGAAGGGCAGGTAAGCATATTGGATAAGTTCATTTTCCTATAGCCTCCCTACCTCACAGGTTAAGTTGCTGTCAAATAGGAGCCTTTTTCCTTCTGTTGCTCTAAAGGAAACTATGAGAGATGCAGACTGTTTTGAGATTCACACTGGGAAGTGATATTAAAGCAGAATGAACTACAAGATGCATATGCTACTGCATACATTAAAGTCTGCTGATCTCCACAAGCATGTCTGTTTATGAGAGGTGACTTTCTCTGAAAGAACCATGAAACTCGACTGTGTTTTGGAAAGCTCTGCCTTAGACAGATGAACCACATTTTGCAGACATGGGACAGCACTTGAGAAAATCTTTCCTACTCTCCTGGAAAAGACCAGCCCCAATTATCCTACAAGAATTCAGCTATCTATAAGCCAATATATATCTATAAGCATAATACCCCACCCTCCATTTAAGCACCTTTACAGTGCCTGGCTATGTTCAGCTCAGGAGAATATTGCCTTCAACGACAGATACAAAGACAGCCTGAAAAGGGCTTCTGGCTTTGGATGGAAGCTAAGTCAGAAAGCAGATTTGCATTGTCTTGGGAGCCTGGTACTGCCAATTTCAAGAAGTCATACCAACTTTTAAATTTGCAGTGATTAAATAATACTCCACTCTTCTGTGGGATCTGAGTATACTGCATAATTTGGCATTTCTCCCTGAGGATGAATATGTTGCCTGGGATTCTCTGCAATGTGAAATGAGTGGGCCACAGACTTACAAGGTTTGGCTAAGATCATACAAGCGACTTTTTGTTTGTTTTCAGAAAGTTGTTTTCTCAAGCAAGTCTCGAGACAGTGTGCACAAAGCCTGTCATAGCAGGCCCCTGACCTACAATATGCTTTTGTGGCAGTCATTTTGTGCTACAGATAGGTAGAGTAGATAGTAAAGGGTAATTCTGCCCATTGAAGTTGAAGAGGGTCAACCCTGAAATTGCATAGATCTGGTGTAAAGTCAGTGGTGGTGAATCTAAAAGACTGCTACATTGTTGACAGTTCTTAGGAAATAACATAGAACAGCACAGAGACTGGTCTGCATGCTACTGCCTTGCACCCTCAGGTATTCCCAAAACCAAAAAGGAACAACCAAGAAGGACACTGGGCCAGAAGTCTCCAGAGGATCCCTCCAAACAGCATTTTGATTATTCCGTAACAGTTCAAGTTCAAAACCAGGAATGATGAGCAGGAATAGCTAAGTCCATAAGAAGTTTAGGTTAAAGGCCACACTCCTTCGCTTAGCATTTCCTAGCAACTACTTCAGGTGGCTTTCTCCTTCGCATTCTGACTTTCCTTAGTCACATTTCTACACATTTAGCTTTTGCTGTACAGCAGAGGAAAAGCATGTGGGCACTTAACTCAGGACTGTGGTATCTCCAGGTGGAAGCCATCACACAGGCAAGCATGCCACTAGGTAGCCTTTCAGTGCCCCAGCCGACCTCCAAACCGAGCCGTTACAGCACTGTGCATTGTGAAAGAGCTATGCAGCTTGCAAGTTGTACCTCCACAGAGGAAATTCTTGTCCACAGTGGGTCATCAACAGTATCAGGAACGAAAGCTTCCTTCAGTAGTGTCCCTTTAAAACACAGAGTCTACGTTGCTGTGTGTACTAAACACCGAGAATTTGGTGCTGCAAAGGCCACAGATGTTGAACTGATGATGACAGGGAACCTTCCACCTCAGTAACCTCACTCCCCCACAGTGGAAATGATTGTGCCAGCAGCACTTTGCCAGGTCAGTCACTTCACTGTCAGATACCGCTGAAAGGATGAAGAGCAAAGAGAGTAGAGTCAAGACACAAAGTACAAGTTCAAGACTCATTTCATTCTTTACCAAAGTTTGGCGGGAAAGAATTGGCTAGGGGCCCATTTTCAGTTCAAACACCAAATTGCTTTGATAATTAGCAAGTCTATTGGAACATGTGCAGAGCCTAGGCATAATAGACAAAGCAGATGATAGCATGTCAAGAAATCATATTTGATATAGATTAAAATTACTGAAATATAGGGAATTATGGAAAAATACAATCATTTTGCAATTAAGATTAGGACTAAAAAAGGATTTGCATTCATTGTAACAAGCAAGACCAGTAACAACTAACAACCACCTACGGAGATAGAGCTATTAACATGCAAATGATCATTATTCTGACCGAGGTATTTCTACAGAAAATGTGGCATTTATGCAGATTTCAAAGAAGTTTTTTGAAACAAGGTATGTATGGATAAAGAGATGGGAATGGGAACACGGTCTGTTTACTCAGGAAAACAGTTCTGCTTGATACAGAAGAAAACCGAGAAACACAATTACTGAGTTGGGGCTGGAACAGACATGGTGTGGGATTCCAGTAAACCTCCCTGACAACATGATTACAAAGAAGAAAGAGCTTCAGGGCCGGAATGTTAATGTAAGAAATGCAAACCTTTATTTAACAACTTAGAGGAGTTTAAACCATGGAGGAAAGAGGATGTTACTGACTTGAAGGTAGGAAATAGGAAGAGACAGGAAATTTTTGTGGAAATGGTACAAAAACCTGAGCTCTTCAGGTGTAAGCAAATAGGAGTTTATACCTGTAACCACATGACTGCATCTCATGAGGAGAAAGCATTACCTGAATTTACGCTAAATACGTCTTCCTCTGCTATCAATATTGGGTATGATTACTACTCTAATTTCAGTGGAGCTTTGGTTCCTTCATACCGTATAGGTCTTGACAAATTCATTGCAGTCCGTTCTTACAGACAGGGAAAAAGGACCACTGAGCTCTAGTGGGAGGCAAAAATGAGTTAAGAGCTCATTCAGGGTACTCAATGAATGGCAGGTAGAGCACGAGACTCTATCTTGCCAGTGTGTGGTCAAGACCTTGGCAGAGGTCAGTAAAGAAACAGAAAAGACAAGCATAGCAGCCACCAAAACTGATGGGGGAGAGAGAGTTGTATGTTACTGTGGGAAAATTCTACCTTTAAATAAGATATAGGAGAATGTTCTTCTGCACACTATGGCAGTGATTTTGAGAAAAAGGATATCTACAGCTGAATTTCACTGCAGCTCCCTTTCACATTCATAGAATTTCTATGAGAAATTCTATTCTAGATCTATAGGATTTCAAGCATCAGGGAAATTGGCCGCTTTCTAGGAGTTTACAGAATTTCCAAAGGTCCTGGAAGTCTCTTCTGTGACTCAGGTAGCAGCACTGTATTTTAAAATTGCGTTGTATGGCCTTACCAGAGAGCCTTTAAAAGATACTGTAATGTATGGTTTTGACCTATGTGGTAGAAATGGGTGAGGGTGACAGCCAGAAAGTGCAAGAGCTGGGCAAAGGTTACCTCAATTTCCCACTTAGCAGGCTGCACTGATCTCGCAGTCCTATGTAATCCAAAAGAAGGGAATCTTAGGAGGAGCTGACGTTGCAAATGTCAAGTTATAATTCCATATTACAAAGTGCACATTAAGATTATTCCAGCTCTGCAAAGGGTGTTTCTCAAAAACTGCTAAGGCAAAGAGCATCACTGCAAAAAAAAGCCACCCACCTGCTGATGAGACCAAAATAAAATAAACAGGCTCAGTCAGTGGGTTTAAAATCAACTATGCCAAAGCCAGGGAATGGATGTTTTACCCTGTTCCCTTTTTGCTGGGAACTCTAGCTGTTTCATTTGTCTATTCTAATGTGAACACCACCAGATAAATGCTGAAAACCCTGAACACTGTGCTCCCACAGGGAATGTGTAAGAGATGAGAATGACTGGCACATTAGGGTTTTTTGCCCCACAGTGAATGTATGAGCAGCTGTTGGAAGAAGAATTTGAAGAAACTTTTTTGGCCTAGTCAGTAGTAAGGCAGGATCCAAGTATTTTAAGGTCTTGAAAATCTCCTAGATCCTTGGATTACACCTACTTCTTGCTTTTCTACAGCTGTTAGAAATATCATACAATCCCTACCAATGATCAAGCCATAGAAATTGTCATGGGGATCAGTGAATGGTTCACCTGGCCACCATCCAAGCTGGTATTAGCTTGGATGAAGCAAAGACACAGATCTCCTACCTCCTATTACTTTGTGTATCGGAGACTGACTGCAAGAGAAACATGCCATGTACAGTTTAGAATAACCTGCCCATATGGGATGATTCCACAAATCCAGGAGCAATTGAAGGAAAAAAGGACAGTGCTTGGCTAACACAGCAATTATTTAACATTTATTTTTAACCTCAACAGTTAGCATGCTGCCTTAAATCGTATTTTCTAAGTCAGGAAATTCTGTTAACTTCATTTTATAGATTCAGGGAAGAGTAGTGCACTGTGGTTTGCCAAGCTGTCCTAGTCCCTTGATTGCCCTCGTCTAAGTGAGGGACCTGGCAGGAGTGCCCACAGCTCCCTTCAGGCCATATAACTAAGGCTCCTTCCAATCAAAACAAAGGACTGTAAAAGGAGAGAGGAGGTGGTGGAGTTCCACGTCTTGCCCCGGTAGGACCTTGAATGTTCTCCCAGACCATCAGTTGAGACATGACTACAGCAGCTAAGGCTGTGCTGTACTAGTAAATGCGAATGCTTGCTGGAGGTCACCCAGAAAGTCCATGGCCGAGCTGTGACTACAGCCCAGGTTGTCTGAGTCCTAGTCCTCATCTGGTTCATACTCACTAAGCCACATTTCCTGTATCAGCACTCTCTCTTGTTCAGCACAAGCTTTTCAACCTGCACAGTGATGAAATGGGGAAAACAGATAAATAAGTTACTTGGACCAACACTTGTCGGCTTAAGTTTGAATGAGTCTGTGCTTCTAAATTTTGCTTAGTAGTAGTACATTCAAACTTCTCAGCCCACAGATTCCAGATGCTGTGAAAATCCTCAAAGTATTCTGCAACGTACACTTAGTCTTCACAATATAAATACACTCCATGTTTCTTCATCATATGCTTTCTCAATACTACAGCTAAAAACATGGTCAGTTCCTGTAAGCTTAAATCACACATCCTGAGCCCAAGACACTGAGTCAAGCTCTTACAGGTTCCTTAAAACTGTAGGTGTCTGGTCCTAAATTCAGAACAGAGACTCCTGCCAACTGATCCTCAGTATGGAAACATTGCATGCTCTTCTTCACTAGCACATGATTGTACATACATCCAGAAATATGATGCCACACAGATACAATATGAAGACCTAAAAGGACAAACAGCAAAAGACTCTGCCTTCTTTTGCCTGGACAAAGTGCAATTACGTGGTAGCAGAAAACAAATCAGCCATTATCCCTCTTCAGCTCTCTCCACTATAGGACAGTGAAAAGGAACAGAGCATGATTACTACTGCAAGGCGAAGACAGTTTGGGACATACAATCTTTTAAGGTGGTTCCTGCCTCTCAGTCATTTTTTATAATCGGGTAAGGTTATAAATCCTAAACCTCAGTTCTCTTGAATTCTGAGAATCTGATCATATGTTTTTATTTGGTCTCACTGGATATTATTTCATTCAACTCTGTCTTGTCAGCCAGGGTCGTCTTCACTATAGCAGACACTTAGAATCTTACTCTAATGTATCTTTCTACTCTGCAAAAGAGCCTCTATATGTCTGAGCTCACATGCTCAGCTTTTATCAGGTAAATAAACTTAAGCCCACTTTGAGTGATCTAGGATACTTGACAGCCCCTAACACTTAACAAATAGTTTTTCTTTAGCACCGCGAAAGATTGCATGGTCCTAGTGACTACAGCCATGTCAGATAAGCTATAATAAATAAATAGGAATAACTATAATAAACTACCTTTTCAAATATGTCAGCATTGAAAGCAACCCTTATGTAACCCATAGAGCAACAGGTGGGGTAATCAAGAATAGGGGACTATTTAGGTGGAAGGACCAAATTGTGGACTGAAAGGAACAACTAAGAAAAAAAAGGGCTATAAAAGCAACTTTACTTCATATTACCTGCACACACACGCAATCCACACTGCTGCAGAATTACATATTTACTTTTGCAGAGTTCCTGAGCTCTTGAAAATTTGCCCACTCTCAAAGCTGAATTTCAGTAAACTGAGCCCTCTTCAGCAGAGCCAAGCCAAGTTATGAAGACCTATCTAGTTGACACTACATCCTTGCACCAAAGCTCAACATAACCCTTGGAAGAATTTATCTAAAGAAAGGAACCCTGGGACACATCTGTAAAGATATTTGAACAGTAACGACATAGGCGAGTGACACAAGTGTCTAATGCTCTTTGCACTGGTTCTCTTAAAAATTCACTGAGCCCAATTCTACATTTGAAAGGATCGCAACAGTTTGAAAATAGCTTTATGTCCAATCACTTTCACTGGTGTGAAGAACATTTTGAGCAGTCGCCAAGGAGATGCTTGATCTTGTTGAAAATGGTTGTTATAGATAGGCATCAAACACAGATCTAAGCCTCCTAAAAGTTCACGGAGGTTTGGATGCAGCAACTGAGTTGTGCGTCCACTGACCACTGGATAGAAAGGTTGTACTCAAATGCAGGAAGCCTTATGTATTCACAGCCAGAACTTCAATTTTCTTTTCGATGTTGGTAATTTTAATACCATCTACAACATGGATGGGAGACAAATGCCTGGAAAGCAGCATTGCAATTATCTCCTTGATGAGTAGACAGTTCACTTTTCAAATGAAATGAGTTAAGGAAAAGAGGAGGGATCAGCTGTTTGCAGGACTGATAGCGTCTTCACTCAAAGCATACCAAACCCGTAAGGTCATGTTACACTCAAGAGGATTTCTTAGACTGCAGCAAATTCAAATTCAGTTGAAATGTTCAAAAACCCCTAGCTTGGGAACGGGTTATGAAAGCTGAAGATCTGGCTCCTTAAAGATAAAGGGTGTTTCATATTGCTTTCCTAATTGTTCTGGGGAAGAAAGCCATTTGCAGCATGCTCTGTTCAACCTTGGGACTAATGGGAGGTATGAAGGAGTCTTGTTAACAAATAAGATGCTTTGGAGCTTTGTAAATGGAGAAATTCTGCCTACAAAGCTGAGTTTTACACTGAGTTGGTTATTTTTCATCTGACACAAGTGTGGGAGACATGAACAGCGAGACCACTAAAAATACACAAGTATTGTTTTTCACTTTATATTATGAATTTTTTTTTTTTTTAAAAAAGACAAAACCCCCACAAGATTCCCCAGCAAAAGTTTCCCATCACAGAGGGGAAAGCCAGACAAGGAGGGGCAAAGGGATTTGGTAAGGTAACAGAAAGTCAGCAAAGCACTATTTCCCATTGACCCATACATTAGGACTTTTCTGCAAGCGCTCATAGGGCGAGAGGGAGACAGACTGACTGTTCAAAGAGATTTAGAACTCCCTCTTCCCCTCTTACACGGGAAACTGTGCAGAAACCTAAATGTATTTTTGACAGAGGAAGACTGCGCAAAAGATCCTGAAGGCTTTCTGCCAAGGTTTGGCTTTCCTAGCATTTCAGTTGCTTTTGGGGCTGAAACTCCATTGCAAACCTTATCCACCAATCCTTCCCACCAGCAAAAAGCAATGCATCTTGTGAATTCCATATGGCAATACAATTCTACCAAGGAATGGAAATTTCTTCCCTGTTATGACCTGATTTCCAAAATCCTTGAGGCAATTTTCAGCCTGATAGTGGCAGATGTTGCACATTAGACGACTGTGTTTTGAAGTCAGGATATTTACCTAGACCATAGTATTTATGCTGTTCTCCAGTTTCCTGTGCAATACCTGTCATCATGTTATTCAAGCACTCTTGGTACCATTGTCCTGCTATAAACAGGCCTGATCACACTCATTACAGATTATAAACCACTGTCACACCTTTTTGCAGAATGTAACAAAAAATAAAGCAAGCAATAGTTCCTTCTCTAACTCTCAAAATTCAGTAGTTTTGCAGTACCAGGTTAGAACATAGTAAAAAATCTTACTGGAAAATGGTAGACCTTCACTAAACATGGAGTGAGGTACTTCTATTAAGTACAGCTCTTCTAAAGATCTTCTACAGATACTGACAGAAGGAGAAAAGATAATTTATTTTTGACATTATCTACAGCCCTTGGTCTTCCTCTGAAAGGGTTAGCTGGCTGACCGAGCTTTGGACATAGGCCAGCAACCAGTAAATGAGTTAAAAGAGAAAGGCTTACATATGGCTAGAGGTGTGACAAGGTTAGATGCTCCTATGCTGAGTCCCTTTTCCCGGTTTATAAGGCAGGAAGGTGACTGTGGCCTTAGCCAAAATCATGGAAAGTGACAGCTTTTGCCTCAAACTCCATAAAGCATATACCATCCCAGGTTCTCTGAAGAGCCATCCCCCAGCTTTCTCAGGCTCTCAGCTGCCAAGGTACCTTTTAAGCTGATGACACACCTATTGAGCAGCTGATCAGAGCCAACAGCATGGGCAGCACCTGGGCTGAGAGGGCAGGCAGGAAAGAAAAGTAGCTCTCTTCCAAAACGGAGAGATGAGTCCCACTGTGCCAATTTTGTGTGCCCACTTTCACACACCACCAGCCACCATATGTGGGAAGCTTAATGCTGAGAGGGAGAATGGCAAGAAAGCTCGTCAGCCTTTCATCTCTCCCCCTCACAAGCACCATCCCTGCTGCTGTTTATGCCTCCCAACCCCAGGGACCAAAGCGCCTATTAGACTCATCATCCTCCCTCTGCGGATGTTCCCCCTGAGAGGTTCATTAGGCCTTGCTGCCTGACAGCAGGAAGCCAGAGAACCAGGTGGCCACCTTCTTTTGCAATGCCAGTGTTATTTCCAAGGGGTTAGACTTGCTGGGAAGAAGCTTTTAAATTCTCTGTTTCCCAGATGCAGGGAGGGCTCCATAAAACCATCCCCACACAGATGGATTGAAGAAAGACATTACGCTTGGTACATTCTCTGCGGGAGTTCATTACCAGAGGGAAAAGATAAGTGTGAATCCCTTGGTGTCTGCCAACAAGCTTAGAAAAGCAGTTTGTGCTTCCCTAGCCCCTCCTATCCCAGGATCACAAAGCACTTTACATGTATCACTCCAATATACTTCACAGCCATCAGGTAACAGTACAACAGTGCTTGTAGATGGGGAGATGGGGCCAGTGTCCATTCACCCCTGAAAGAGGCACAGTAAAAATGGAAGCAGGAAAGACTAGCTCAAACATCATTGCTGCTAGTCTTCCTTCTTCCAACCCACCCTATAACTCTCAATGTAATATTGTCTCACTTTCTTTTCAAACTTCAAATAGATTTTATAACCACAGTTAGACTTTATGAGCTGCTTGGATTTTTGGACACAGTATAGAAAGGAAGGAAAATTTCTGGCAGAAAAGATATCAATATTTTAGGAAATAGTGGAAAGAAATCTGAAAGGAAGGACTTCAACAGACACTTCAACATGCAACTTAAAATAGTGAGCCTACCCCCACGCAGCCCTATGTTTTCCTGCTTACACACAGATGTTAGACTTCTTGTTCTTCTTATAGCCACTTCCTCATATGTCTGCCTCCATGTGTTACAGGGTAGATATCTTCACCAGGTAAGGAAAAATTACCTTTCCACTCTGTATTGAAGGAGGCTCCAAGAGGATTCGCTCAGTGATTGCTCTCTGCACTTTCTTGTTTGTACCAGTATGTTTAATTTGGCTCTTGTTAGGTGTAAGTGCTCTTCCTTTCTAGAGCATGAAGGGAGAAGAGGAATGGGTAAGGTAGCTGACTTTTAAGGGGGGGCTTCTCTGTGATGAATTAAAAACCTCACAATTAAAAAAAAAAATGTAGTAGCATTTTTCTAATGTGCCATTTTCAACAGAAACTTTATTTATAGAGCAGTCATTTAATAGAGAATTGTGGGAGTCACAGCAGCATTTCAATTACATGTCAGGAGGAAAACTGGCCCTGTAGTTGAGATAAGTGACAAGAAGAGAAGAGCTGGATGTTAGGCTGAGAAACAAGATGACCTCGGGCAAGTCATTATACCTCTCTCTGCCTCATTTTCCCATTCTGTTAAGCTGAGATTTTTAAAGATTACCTGGCCTGACAAGTGTAATCAGTATGTAAAGAGCTCTGAAGTGGACACACACTCAGCTGATCCTCACACAACCGGGAGTACTGTTGGGAATGGGCAAGAGGGAGGCAGCAAGGTTCAGCGGCAGTCTGTCTTCCACTGCAGGCCCTGGTTATACTTGGGAATCCTAAAGACTATGTGCCTAGACACATCCACAGCTTGCTCATGCTCAGGGAAGACCCACTGGATCAAGACTAAAATGATGACACAGAACAGCTAACTGCAGACAGGTGTAGGAGTCAGAAAGACCACAAGGCCAAAATCAGGACATCAGAAGCAGAGAACCATGGGAACCACTGTCTCAATTAGAAAAAATCAGTTCAGAAACATGCAGCATGGAAAAAACACACTGAGAATGCAGCGCCAGTTTGAATGGGGTGGGTGCAAGGCCACACCATATTGGGTAACCATGCTGCACTGGCTGATATTAATATGGGAGATTAAAGTACCTTTCAGCTTCCATTATATATTCGTCTGGGCAACATGAACAGGGAGGAGTACAGATACTAACAGTGCATCACTCATGCACATACACAGACCTGCAGCACATACAGCAAATATGACACATCAGTTGGGGATTCAAGGAGTTTTGGGGACAGAGTGCAGCCAGCACATCAAGAGCTTCTAGAAAAAAGCATTATATCTAGGCATGCTTACTTCAGGGAATCCCTCCTGCTCCCACAGAGAAATGTGCTATTGACATTACTTATGCTCTTTGGAGTAATCACCAGCTTTCCTTTAAAAGACAGCGGGACCACAAGGGAATACGGGCTGGTTGGTGGCAGCTGTTTGTCCTCCAGAGGTAAAAGGTCCTAGTATGTAGCATCCAGGTGAGTTGTGAAGATCAAGAAGCAAGAAATGTGGAATACAAGCCCATAAAGGCATGATTTGGCTGTAGTCTGGCTAGATGACATGCCACTGACTTGGGAGTGGGGTATGTTATAGACAACTTGGGAGAGTGAATTTTAGAGGCATGAACTGTAGGGCAGAACCCCAGGGAGAAGTTCTTTATAGCGATACTGGATAGATTACTTGGAAAGAAGCATGCTCTGAATTCAAAGGAAACCAAGATAATATCAGTAACTCAAGGCCTATGCATACAGAATTCTGTATAAAGTGAGTTTCTTTCATTATTTTCCTACAGAAATAAATTTGCAGGCACTTCTGGTTGCTGAAAGAGACTTAAAAACACACGGATAAGATGAGGTACAACAGAACTGTATCTATGATTGCAAAGACTGTGCAATCAACGTATAATTAACCTGTGAAACTTGTTGCCAGAGGATATTATAGAGGAAAACAGATTAGCAAGATTCAGAAAAGGATTAGACCTTACAAGAATAGCATCTGCAGCTAGGCTTGCTAGAATAAAAACCATATGGGTTATTAGTCTTCCCACTTCAGGGTATAAAACGATCGCAAGTTGGGGTCAGAAAGCAATGTCTCCCTATTATGTAGCACTGTAAAACTGGGCACACCAGGGGGTTGTTACAAGTCTATCTAAAGCATCCAGCACTGGCAATGGTTAGGACAGAATACTGGACTGGATGGGCCATTACATTGATACAGACGAGCAGTTCTTATACCATTCTGCCCTCATTTCCTGGGAGAATTCCACTCCCCAAACAGATATGGACTTCAAGCAATTGAAATTCAAGTGTAAACATGTTATTGCTTGAGCAATTTGTGGGTATACAGAGGTACAGAATAGCAGTTAGACCCTGAATAGAGGCGCCTTGTGGAGTAAGAGATTTTCCTGTTATGGCTTTGTGATCTCCACCTACAAATTTCATGGTTGTTATTCAGCTGGTCAGCTTCAGTAGAAGTGCAACCAAAATTCTTCTTGCACAGGCTCTCACTATGGAAGCAGTAGAGAAATCTCCTGAAGTAGGATGGAGCCTGTACCACTTGCAGCTGCAGAGTTCGTCCATCCAGCGGAAGGAAGAACCAGGCTGCAGCAAAACAAGGCAAAGGACAGACCAGCATTCACTTTCCTCTGATGTTGCAGAGGTTTTACCTTTCCGCATCTCACCGTGGGTAGCAGCCACACTCTTCCCCTGGCTCCCTGCTGCATAGCAGGGTAGGCAAAGAGTGTCTCTCTGCTCTATTGCATCAGACAGGAACAAGACTGGGAGGTGGGGGAAAGGTGAGAGGTGGAAGGTGTGGTGAGGCAAGAGCGGAAGATATGCAGAGAGGCAGTAGGGTAGGTGTCCGGAGGTAAGGCAAAGAGCAGGACTATGGAAACGTGGCACAAGTGTGAGAAGCAGAGGAGGAGGCTGCTGGGGGTGGAGATATGCAGTAAGGGAAGCAGAAGGAGTTGCTAGAGACAGAGGGTGCAGGTGGATGACTGCACGATTGCCCACAAGGTCGCACAGTGCAGCAGCAAAGGCTGACATCCATGGGGTGCAGATGGACAGGCAGACAAACACAAGCAGAAGGGGAAGGTTCAGTGGGAAGGATGAAAAACAGTGTTTATTAACTCCATCTCCTACACAAAGCCACAGCCAAAAGCAAAACAAAATGGCAGTGACGACAGAGGTGAAAGCATATGATACATAGGTGGGGACAGTGTGCCAATGATGCTGAGAAAGTGCATTGCTACAGGCACCTGCTTAAAGGTGGGTGGCGTTGCCATTACACCCCTTGGAATTTGGGCAGCGTGGGGCAAGTACTTCAGCTCTAGCAGGACTGCAAAGGGCCGACAGGACATGAACCTCGTCGGTTTCCCTCTCCTTCCTCAGAATAAACCATTTCAGAATTAAAATGGGATATAAGACTATCAGACTAGGAACAAAGACAACTTCGGGCAATGCACTGTTCATACCATCCTCGACATATGTGAGTATGTACACACATTTTAGTGGGATAGGGGCTGCCTTTCACATGAACTGGTAACTCCTGAATCTCACTTTCTGACTCTACTCGCAGTCACTCAAAATGCTTTTCTGAAGAATTTAGAGTCCTTTACCTCCTGTCTCCTTGAACAATGGCCATAGCTTTTTACAGCAGAGACCATCGTTTTGGGACATGTCTAGTACAACAGGGACTGGACCCTTGTAGAGATCATTCAGTTTTCTGAAAAATACAGTTAAATGTGTTCCACCTGCACCACCAACATCTCTCAGCCCCTGGCTCAAAGGTCAAGCGTCCACTCTGCATCAGATAGCCTGATCTTCAGAGACTGCATTTACTCTTATAAAGGTCAAACTAGTAACACAGCTATTTTCCCTCAGAATTTTCTGTGATCCTGTGTCACCTCTGCAAATCGAGAAGTCAGCTCTTTCTTTTTTGAACTCCACCCTATTAGACTTGGCAGCTGTCTCTTGCCTTACGGTGACCAGCCCCTGAAAGGTTTCTCTCACTCCTAGACAGGTCGGGTGCACATAAACTCTCATGGACGCACACACAAACACACGTTCATATAAACACACACAGATGCCAGGATTCACAGATGCACACACAGCTTCCTAGCTTTGCACTGCTGTTTTCAGCAAGGACCACTCAAAGTGTTCAGCCCAACATGCTGTGATGATGATGTAAACGGAAAAAGAAAAGGCCTTCACCTGTGAAACTAATTAATAGTCAACAAACTTGCTTCAAGGTAGGAGACTTGGCACTGAAGGCAAGAAGCTGTCCTGGAGACCGGTAGGAGCCCGTCTCAGCTGCTAGGTGGCAGCATCCATTCACTCACCCGCACTAATCGCAGAGCTGGGGCTCGCCAAGGTGCCTGCTGGTTTTAATTCTTGTGAGAATTTGATGCTCACCAAAGTGAGCGACTGCTACAGTCCCCATTACAGCCAAAATGCTCAAGGCTGTTGCTATTGCTGCCCGTGATGGGAGCATACATAAACACGAAAAGAAAGTCATCCTGGCTTTTAAGGCATACCACAATTGGGGTTGCAGCTTTTTAAGGAGATGTAGCTGGACACACACCTTGCCATGATGCTGATGAAATCATGCCTTAGGCATGAGGCTGTGTAGCCAAAGAGGCTGTGTCCTCCTCCACAGCTATTTCAGGGCCCTTTATCACCGATCAAGGCAAACACTTAATTTCCAAGGGCTTTTCAAGTTTATTAGTCCCCCCAAACCTACGAGCAAGGCAGGGGAGCCAGAGCCTTGTGTTCTCTGTAGCAAATGAGATTGAAACTCTGTGAAGGGCCCCAAGTTAAAGCAATCTCCAGTGCAGCATGTGGGAACTGCTGCGGCAGATTTAGGGGCACTTTTAAGGATGCCAGTTGAATATTATATCCTCGTTATACATATAATTAACAATGCAACTACTACTCAACTCCCTGTGTTATTTATATAAGCATTATATTCCAGTTATTTTCTGCAGCTCTTGTCTTTTTGACATGCAATAGATTTTCTTAGGGAGACTGTGGGCCCACATCACTGAGGACCCATGAGAAAAGCTGATTTTCAGTAGAATATGGTTAAATATTCTGGTCCCAGGATCCTATTTAACATTAAGGTGCTGTTGAACACAGCTTGAAAACTGAAGGACAGAAATTTAAACTCCGCCATGTCAGAAAGCCTCCACAATGTCCATTTGCTTGCCGCCAGCCACCTCAGCCAGCAGTTATGGATAAACCTTGATCCTGCATGCTTTTTGCTGGCGTGAAGAGCAGGGAAACAGTAAAGAACATTGACATTAAAATCAAGTCATTAGGTTTCAGGGTTAAGATCACATACAAATGACTGGAGGTGTATCAACTCTCCCTCAGCGAAATGATTCAGGCCGATATTACATTGATTGGGCTTAGTTCATGCTTGGAAAGATTTCTTTGCAACTACAACAAGAAAAAGAGGGGGTTTTCAGGAAAAAATACCACCCTTCTTTCTCTGCAGATGAGGAGGAAGCGCTCTTGGCCTCTGCAGGCAATTTAGCAAGCTCAGTGTAAAGGTGGCATATGTGTTGTTTGTGTCTGCTCTACTTGACAAGAATGGGCATACTTACTGAGCTTCTAAATCTTCAAATAACCATACAAAGTGAAAACAGGAAGGTTAGGTGCTGTCCTTTCCTGGCCTAGAAGCAGGAGATATTCACTTGAGCCCTCTGATGCAGGGAGGAAACTGGACCAAAATTATGTCTCATATTGCTAAACAAAACCAGAGTAAGAATTGAAATCAAGCTCCGGGCCCTGTCTGTCCATGGCATTTACGTTACCTCCCTCTCACCGAGTTTTGCACGGCTCCAACTAGCACCTTATGAAACCAATTTCCCATAGAGACGGCTAACCTGACACCTAAGCAGTGTGGATGCAAGCCGGTCCATGCCATGCAGCCTGACCCCTGGCTCTCTTCTGTTTAGCAGTATAAGACACAAAGACTGCTTTTCTGAGTGTTTGCTTTAATCGCTACACTAGTGGAGGCTGCCCCCTGCCACTTCAAAGGGCCTACAGAAAAAGGGCCTTTAAAGAAAAGACATTTTCTTTCAGGAGAGTGTAACCTACAACAGGGAAAAACACTTGCAAAGCCCTAAGACAGAAGTGAGTTTTAAGACCCTCTCATCCTTACTGCTAACACCAGCATATCCCTCCATGCACTCCTTTCGGTGAATGCCGTTTTGAGCTCCTTAACTTTCTCCATGCAACACATGGAAAAACTTGTATGGGCCTTCAGGTTTATGCAAGACCAGGGCAGGAGGGAATGTTTATTCTCAGCTGTTTGACTTTTGCAGAGGGACACGAGTTCCTGCTCGCCGGAGGGAATTCCCTTGCAAAAAGCCATCAGTCTGCTCCTTTGCGGAGTGATGGAAACCACTCCCTGTCCCCATGCTCATTAAAGATATTGTGAGGTGCCATTCCTTGAGGACTGGCTGCATGTAATTGGTTTATTCTGACTCACTGCCTCCAAGGAGACCGCTCATTTTAACTTTGTCTGTTTTACCCCACTCACTGCTCTCCTGTCCTTTCAGCACAGAATAAACTTAATATTCAGGTCAAAGCAAAAGTTCACTTAGCAGCACTTAATACGTCAGGCTTTCAAGTTACGGGTCGGAGCCAAAAAAAAAAAAAAGGCTATAGGTAAAAGAAATATTAAACACAACTTAGGAACATGGTTCCCATCTAGCTGTAGAGATCTTGCCTAGGTTCCCTCTGAAACGAATGAGCTATGAGACTAGCAATCCAGGGTTCATAAAAGCACTCTGGCTTCCCCCATTGTAGTTCTCTTCTCACAAACCTGGCAGCAAGCCACAGCCCTGCATGTATAAGACACAGCACAGCTCTAGCCTTGTCCTCCCCATCGGGTACTTTGCTAGTTACCACTTTCTCAAGCAGAATTATTTTCGACATCTCAGCCACCAGATTTGATGATGCTAAGATCACAGCTACTCTGTCATTCCTTTGACTGCTACCCTTATCTCTGAATCCTCAAAATCAGTCTGGAAAACTGGTGGCTGATTCTCTGTGCATCTGTTCTGGTCTGGGCAGACAAAGTTCTTTCACTTTTTTTTTTCCCAAACTGCTCCCAAAACCAACAGTCTGAGGTTTGCTCCCAATTCAGATGTAGATGCCAGGTTGATGAGTTACGGAAACGGATAACTCTGCAATGTGAAAGAGTATTCCTCCACTTAATTCCTGCCTAGTTAGCTAATCGGCACATGATCCATGTAAATATAGTTGTTGTCTGTTCCTAAGACCCGTGGTTCGTTCCTAGTAAGCCTGCTAGTTAATTTTCTCCGCCCAGTCTGGACTGTTTAATTTATAAATTACATTAAATAAAACTAAAATCCTGTTGGGGCTACTAATATATCATTCATTAAATATTATGTAAAACAGCAGAGATACATACTTTCTGTTAAGCCCAGACACGTTACTAACTCCCTGTAGAGATCATGTGTGATATCTCTGGATGCAGGCATGCTGCCTAGATCCCCCCTGAGGACAACTCATCTGTCCTCCCACCATCTGTCAGCATGCTGGGGTTCCTCTGTCACACCTAGGCAGCTAGCTCTGGGCTGTGGATTCTGCTCTGTGGCTCTGACTCGCAAAGTTAAATGGGCCTTAGTGCCCTCCCTGACATGCTGGAGAGGAGCTTGCACCCCTGGATCTAAGTTCCAGACTTCTTCACTCCACAAACTTGACACAAAGTCCCTGGAGTGTCATTAAACCCACACTCTGAACAGATTAGAGATGCATCTCCATTCGTCCTTCCTCCTTCTCTGCATTCCCCTGCAGGGGAACTTTCATGAAAAGCCAGAAACTTTACAAAGTGAAGTGGAGCTCATCTCCATCTATTCCAGGTAACCTCTCCCATCCTGTCAAACAACTTGGCTGTCATAAAAGAACAAACGGATGCAGGAGTAAGGGGGAGCAGAGAAATAAAAAAGAAAAGCATCTAAACTGTGGGCAGGAAATTTCCGTTGCTATTTCTGAAGTGCGTTTAGCATGGAGACATATCGTACAGTTAGCGCAAGTCCCCGGGACCCTAATGAGCTCCTAATGTACCCCATACTTCAAGGGTTTTCCAAAGAGGCCAGTAACTTAGCAACAGCAGCAATTCCTTGACAGGAATAATCAGTATTTGTGCTGCAGCTTTAGGCTTCCCCTCTTCTCTCCCACTAAGTGGAAGGTGGGTTTGGCTGGGATTTCTTCTCGGCTTTGTCATTGTTCGTATTCCTCTCATGGGCTTCTTCAGTGTTTTTTCCCTTTATCCTTTCCGTTCAGTAAAGCAAAAAACCACCATCAGTGGCTTGCAGGGAACAGAGTTCTTGGGGCCTGGAGCTAGCAAGATTCTCCCATGAAGAGTTTTGTTGCACTGGGGAGGTACAGAGGTGGCTCTCTGGGGATGCCACAGGCAAGTCAGGGCTGGCGAAAGGAGTGATTTTCACATGATAGCAAATCAGACAGGCACCAGGGCCAGTGGTGGCTCCTCAAGGGTACCAGCTCCTACAAAGAGCTAGAAGGAGATGAGCGATGATGGTTATCCGCTGCATTCATGGCTCTCAGCCATGAGAAACTGAATCACTGAACTCCAAAGACATTCTTTTAAAAACACAAAGCAAATATTGTCAGCTAACTGTACTTCTTGAGGCCATATGAGACAGCAGGCTCCAGAGGACTATGAGATCCTTCTCAGGCAGGCTCTGCTCTCTTCCCAGTGGGATGCCATTTGGTGCCACCATGTACAAAGCATATACCTCCCCTGCCCACATCTCCCGTCTTTTTACTACTTGTAGGCTTATCACTGGGTTTGGAAGGAGGCTGCTTTCCATCTTAAGCAAGGAACATGAACAACTGATTCATATCTTAAGAGAGGGTCTGAGAGAACAAGACATATTTTGGGTGACTCCCTGGCATCAGAACTTCAGCATATTAGATGTTTAAGAGGACAACCCATTTTAATATCACTAAGAAATCTCCAAAATGGTAACCTGATGTGCAAAAGTGAAATGAATTGTCCAGTATCACAGAAGGCCTGAGAGCAGGAGACGACCTATCTTGAAATAATTTCCAAATACCCTATTAACATTCCTTAATAACTACACTGTAAAAATGGACAGGATGAATAGCCATTTTTGAACTAAAAATCACTCTGAACAGCTATTCTGGACCTTGGCTAGTATACTTCCAGCAACCAAAGGGACAAAACCACCATTTCTGTAAGTCCAAGTGTAACTGGAATTTTACAGACACAGCTTATCAATGCTTTTTTCCCCCAATGTTGAAAGGATGGAAGGTTGATGATAGTAAGACAAAGCATTTAACAAGGACTTCTTGACCCAGCAGTAGCCTTTGAAATGTTTAAGAATGGTCAACTCAGGCTAGGAGAGCTTCTGATATATAAAAAACATGGCATCATACCCACATCTCTTGCATTTATAGCAAGAGAGGCGGACTAGGCTTACACATTCATCTTGTGAATTTTAAAGAAGTCAGAGGAATAAACTACCTAGAGCCAACCAATCTTCTTTACAAAATATCAACAGATTGAGCATGGAAAATGAATGAAGAAACCTTTGCAGGAGGAGGCAAAGACTTTCTTTTAGGTGGCTGTCCAGGCAGTAAATTGGAAGAATATTGTGGGCTAACTCAGCTGAAACACTCCTGAAAAAAAAACAAAAATTCCTTTACATCCAAAGCAAGCTCACCACCATGCAGCAAAGCGCCCACCCAGAGTACACAGGCAGGCTCCACACCACATAGATCTGAAACTCAGCACAACATAGACACACCAGTGTGCTGCTGCACTCAGCTAATGGGATCTTCTGCACTGTGTTGTATAAACCCACCCCAACACTGTGAAGGAACAGGACAGGTCCAAGGCAGAATATAAGGATTAAATCTGCTATTCTAAGTGAAGTGGGTGTTCAAAATCCACCATATTATTTCAATTACCCCAAACTGTCATCACAGACTCAAAGACAAAGGAGGGGCACGTGGAAACTCTTGACCCCTGGGAGAAACCTACTGGAACTGCATGAAAATATCACAGTGATTTGTCCTTTCTTGTTTTTCATTACACATACAGCAAGACAAGGCAAGGCCCAGACCTGCCCACACTGTAACTTGGCCTACAGCATCAGTCAGTTAGGTCTCCACAAAGCGTGAGAGAATCATTAACAGCGTCACTTTCTCTCACAGCCAACCTGGCTTTATCCAACCAGAAATGTCTGCAGGAAAAATCTGAAAAACCCATTAATGGGGATAATGATGCTTACCTCTTGTACAAAGTGCTTGGAGATTCATGGAGGGAAAATTTTGTTAGAGGTAGATATTTATTAAATCCTTTTAGTTTCTTGAGGATCCATACTACAGCCCTACACTTGGACGTAACTCCCACTACCAGTAGAAGCTAGCCTCTATAGACTGTATAAAACAAGTCTATACCACATAGGTTAAGATCTATGGCTGTAATGTCTATCCTACAGACAAGATGTAGATCTCCTAGTTAGTCCATGCCCACACCTTAATGAGCAGGGATCTCTTCTCACTTGCCTTTCAGAATGTGTCACTTTACATTATGGAATGAGACAGACAAATCATAGTTCTCAGGTGAAATCCAGGCCCCCTTGAAGTCAATGGCTAGGTCCTTCTGATGTACATAGGGCCAGGATTTCCTTCTCCACCTGAAATTCTCTTTGATACGAAAAAGCATGGTTTGGGTTTTTTTATGGCTGACTTACAGAGTTGAAGGAGTCTTAAAGCTAAGTAATGAAACAATGCTAAGAAGTTGTGGGGCTGTTGTCACCTGGGACCAGCTGCCCCAATTCTGGTAACCAGATAATCTGCTTATTTGACATTTCTGGGGTCTCGATACACTTTCTTATGATAGATCTCTTCCTCCTCCTTGAATAAAGCTCAGTAAAACATTTGACCTTTTCCAGCCATTGTGTTTTTAAAAAGGAAGCAAAGCATGGAAAAACGTCTGCTGAAGAAAGAATTTTCTCATTTGGATAACACACTCCCATTTAGTATAAAGAAAACAGGCTGAGAGAGGCCTATGCCTATGATTTCCAATTCAGGACAGAGTGCTGTAAAAGTGACTTCATTCCTAAATGTATGAGCATCTCCCCAGAGGAAGATCCTAAATCAGAAAGTACCATAGGGGATCAGTTGGCAAATCATTACCTCATCTGGAAACTAAAGTTCACTGTCTGGTTTCTATGAAAAGTGACAAAGAATTCAGAAGGTTTCACCCTAGACCCTTCACAAAACCTGCTGCGCAGCTCAGCATAAGTTTCAGTCACTAATCAGGGGGCACCCAAGCCTACAATATTAAAAGAGAAGTTGAAGTCACAACAGAAAAGCCAAGGAAGAACTGGTGGGGAGAGCGGGGGGACTGGGGGAGGAAGAATTATTAGAGTAGGACATGCCACAGGGTCAGTGTTAAGGTATATTTAGCAGAGCAGTAGGTATGCATGAAACTTGCACTGTACTTGCCTTCAGCCTGCAGTAGCTGTCTCTCACTTTTTATGAGCACTAGAATTCACTAAGCCCAGAGAGATAAAACTGGTGAATTAAAAAGCAGTTCTCTTTGTTTGGTTTTGAGGCAGGATATAAAACACAGGTCTTGCTGGAGCTTCTTGCTGCTTGGGAGGCAGTCACGTTAGCTTCAGTGCATTTCTGATATGCCATCAAACTAATTACCTGCCTAACGGGAACTGAAATAGATTTCCATTCTCTTGATGTGTAGGAAGATGAGGAGGCGTGTGCAACATGGAGGAGGGCATAGGGACTACATCAGATGGGAAAGCCCTAGAAAAGAGCCCTAAATGCAAGAACCTTTAGGGGCAATACGGGAGGCCTGAACCCAAAACAGATACCTGATAGCTCTGCTGGTTTGGCAGCAATTAAAGACCTAAGAGTAAGATGTGAAGTTCTGCTTGAGTTCTCAAGTATCATGCTGCCTGAATCCAAGATTTTGCTCGAGGACCATCTTTAATGTTAATCCTGTATTTAGATACATGACTCTAAATTCCTTAGATTCTAATGCTCTTACAGTAGGACACTTCTGGAAACAGGAGTTATATCAATAAAGTGGATCATTATTGCAATTAATTTCACTGAAAGACAATTGAAACAGAATGTAACATCAAATCCCCATCTGCTCACCACAAACAGCTAAGCCAGTCCTAAAACAAAACTAAAAATAAGTACCTGCTTATACGCTGAGGCCGCCTTGATTACAAAGAGGATGAAGGGGAGGTGGGGAAAAAGGGAGAGTAGAACATATTCTTGAAATGCCATGAGCTTCTCTCTTCATCCTGGCTCATTTTCCAAAACATATTCTTGAGATGAGAAGGGCTATTTTCCATTTTGTTGCTTCGTGATTAAGTGGAGCAAGTGCCTTTGCTCTCATTGGTTAATTAGAAATACCTGCTGCGTAGATGTATCTTTTTCCAGTCCCTTGCTTCTTAGCAAATAAAAAAATCTATTTTGGCTTCTCTGCACTGACCCTTTAATTGAACTAACATGGGTTTTGTTGCTGTTCTTTGTTTTTAAATAAGCAATTTTGTACTTGCAGATTTTAATTTCCCACATGGCAAAACACTTCTGAATATTGCCAAATCCCAGGCACCGAGGCTAGAGAAAGTACGTCTCGGCTTTCCCTCACCCAATAAAAAAAAAGTTATCATCAAGCATCCCTGCTGACCAGCCCTTTGCCATGACATTCTCTTAGTTTCATGTGAGAGATCTTGATGTGCTATGCTAATCCTGTCATTAATTCCATTATTAAAGTTATAGAGACTTGAGATTAGGAACCTGTTACCTGCATAAAACCCAGCAGATTACTCTCTCTCCCAAAAAAGAGAGAAGAATCTTATTATATGTACGTAGGCTATTTATACTAGGCTTGCAGAGTTCTACTCAACACTCACTGGAAGAATAGTCCTTTATTGATAGAGTATTAGATGGGGGATTTTTGGCTGTCTATTATCTTCACCATCACGGTGCAGAGGGAGAAATCTCTGAGACCTAAGCTGGCAATTTTTTTAATGACAGTTTTATGTGTTTATTACTCTTGTTTTTTTGCCAGGTTTGTTAGGCAGGGAGTAGGTAACAACTTGCAATCTTGTCCATTGGCATGTATACACACATTAATGAGCCAGATGGAGCTGCAGTGATTTTAGCAGCTGAGGGTCTGGACTATTATGTTTATACAGGTCAGGGGAGAGGGGGAACAGACAACTAATTTAATATAACTTTAGAGCCACAGTCTTCACTAAATTGGACATAGGATTCAAAGTAAAGAAGAAAGAAAAAATCTGGCTCCTTTTCTTGGCTCTGCCACTGATCTAGTTTGTAATTGTAAGCAATTCTATTTACCCCATCTGCAACACGATTGTAATGTTTCTCCCCGTCTCTGTACAGAGTTCTGAGATGGAGATGCATAAATCAGATGGACATATGCATAGTCAAGTTAAAAAACCAAACAAACCACCAACCCAAGAAATGCCAGTTAAAACTGGGCAATATTGCCTTAATTCTCTACTTGTGCATGCCTTTTATTACTGCCTTAAACAACCAGTAGGAATAATTTCTCAAATTTATCTGACATTTCTTCCTAAAACTTCATATGTATAAGCTGCCCCTTCCATGGGTTTCTTTTTTATATTTGACAGTTGTGCTTATTTTATTACTCTTGCAGGCTTGCCTGTAATAATTGACAGATTTTAACAGTGAATTACCTTCTCTTTAAGGTATGTATTGTAATAATTTTGCCTGCACTGTGCATTATATTTTAAACAAAAGATTTAGTTTCTTTATTTTTCCCATGAGATCATAAACAGTTCTGAATAGTAATTTGTTACTGTAGAGTTTCACCAGCTATTTGCTAGAGTAACAGACGCACAGAGTTGTATTAAGTGTGCACGGTTTGTGACATCTTCCCAACCTTTTTGTGTGGAAGCATAAACTAATTGAGGCTTACACGTAATTTGTTATCAAACTGTACCAAAGAACTGTAGTTAGTTTCTCTATGCATGTGATACCTCCAAACCAAAGCAAAACAGCATCAACTATTTCTTTTTAAATTGCTAGCAATTGCTGTTTCTTTGTGTCTCCTTGTTCATATATTTCATCCCTGTTACTCAATACATATTGCCCAGGTCATCTGCATTCACAGGTTTCCAAAATCTTTTACCTTTCCCTTATTTCCATTTTCAACAAATCAATAAAATTTCATCCAAAACTTGTCCTTGCTTCTGTCCCCTGTACCCGATCCGCTTGACATAGAGGGGGTAGAAGGAGAGAGAGAGAGAGAGAGGTGGTCCTTCTGTACTATGGATTGCAACCAATAAGCCTATGACAAATTTTAAGTAGCCTGAAATAATTTGTGTACATTGCATGAAAAACTGTTTATTTTTATGACAATTTTCTGAATGTATATGTTGATTTAACTCAAAGACTGCTGTTTCCAGGAAGGGAAAGGTAATACAGCAGATGAGGTGACAACCTCAAATTCTATGCAAGGACTGTTATGCTTGGTCCTGGCTGACCCCATCTCATGCCAGTCCTAGTGAATTTCTTTGAGAATAATAAAATCTTTAGCACCGAAAGATCCATCACAGCAAAAGCAAAATGCAGTTCATCAAAAAGAGGAAGACAATTTTCTTGATAAAAGGAACAGACTCCAGAATCTGTCAAAAAATAGGCCTTCCTAAGTCCCCTTTATAAGATGCGTGATTTCAGGTTAGACAAATGTACATATAAACAGCTAATAAATTACATTTTTTTTTCTCAAAATATTTTGTTCACTTGTATAAATGCACAGCATTTTTGCTTGAAGAGGTTATGACATAACTATGAACAGAAAGGAGTCCTGAAACTCCCTGAGCTTTCCAAATACTCATTATTAATATGAAGGACACCATAGGCCAGGGCCTGGTTTAATAGTGGTAAAATCAGCAGCTCTGGCAGTAAGAGGTTGAGACATGAAATTTGAGACTGAACAAGTGCCAGAGAGGTCAGAAACAGAGCAGAAACACAACAAGTCTTAGAAGAAGGCCAGTCATACCCAGACAGTTTTCCAGCCTCTTGAACAGCAGTCTCTTCGGTCATGAAGTGCTGTGCTAAACCAGGGAAGTACAATGCATTTAATTGTATTAAATGCTGATAGTGGAATACATATATGAAGAACAATACCAAGTTACGGGGCCATACTTTTTGAAACCAAAGGCCAAGAGTGATATGGACAGCAACGGGAGCAAGACGTTACCTGTGTCTGTAATGAGCTCATTTTGCAATTTATCACCCTAAATATTTTGCATATACACACGCACTGTTGACTACAGTGGCCATTTTAATATCTCTTCATCTATGATGCATTGTTCAGATACTTTTCTCAAAAGCAACCTTCATTAAGCTCTATTTGTCTGAAATAACCAGAATACTGAACAGCTGCAAGATCCTACACGTTTGTCAAAGCTCACAGAAAAATATGAATATCTTACGTTGTGTTATTTGAGAATTGATATGTTATTATACTATCTTTAAGGACTTTATTATAATGCATGTGTACAGGAAAGGAGAGTTAAAACTAAACATTCATTCTTAATTTGGGGATTTCATCTAAGCTAAGCTGCAAAATACTAAAGATGGGCAAATGCTGCCATTTCTTTCAGCAATCATTTACGTGGATGTAATTTATATACTTGTGTTTTTATATGCATGAATGGTGGGTGACATGATCTCTCTAGCAGGAAAACAAGAACTAAACAAATCCTGAGAAGGCTATGATACTTTTTTAGCTGCCTCCCTTGACTCTGTGTTGCGCAAACTGCTTTCATTCTGCGCCCTTATCAGATGCCAGATGCATTATATTGCCACTTATAACTGTTTCCTGACCAAGTTAAATCAACGTATCAGCAGTAAATGAGGTTTCAGCAAAAAAGCTCACACAAACAAGTCATTCTGACCTCCAAAGGTGCCCTTGAAACTACTAGACTTCTAGCCCTTGGTACTACATCACTCAGACCTAGACCCTTGGAAAATCGAGGCAGGTTTTCTCATGTTACTGTCATGCTGTGTGGCAGAAAGTATGAAGTAGAAAAGTCTTCCACAGATCTGATGATCTTAGTCACCCTAGTACTTGCCATTCTCCATGCATTTCTGTTAGTATAGCTTTGGAGCAACGGACTCAATTCACACATCCCTCCTGAATCTTCAATATTTATTTTGATTCTTTATGTTAATAAATAAATAAAAACCAGAGTCTTAGTTGCAGTATAAAACAGCACAATTCACTGCCGGGGCATAGAATTGATATACTAGATATTTCTCATTTATTAGCTTCATTCCTTTGCCTAGTCTCCTACAGTAATGTTATTATTTCCCATGAGGGTCACATGAGATTTTTCTCTTGCTTGCTTTGTACGTGTCTTTGTGTGTGTGCTTATTTATTTAATAGGCATTTTCCCCCTTTATCTGCTACTTATTTAAAGCTTTCACTATACCCATTTGATCTGAATACATTGGCTATGTGTGGCCTGTTTGCAACCAGGTCTGCTCTTAACGGTGTATTTACACCAGGTTTTCACACAATACCAAAGAGATCCATAACCAAAGTGATTTAGAAGATCATTTCAATGCTTCTCTCCCTTTCTCAACAAGTAGGAAATGACACTGAAGGGAAAGGATTTGCTTGCAACTCTGCTGTAAAAGCACTTTTCTTCAAAGCAATCTCCCCAAGGGGCAAAAATTAAACCAGGTTCTCAGAACAGGTACTTGTTTTAAGAATAGGCCTTTCTGGCTCCTGTCAGAAACACGGCACTAGATCACGGACTGTCTTTACGAAGTACAGCCCCCTCCCTACCTAGTCTACTCTCAGGAAACATGGATGCCCTGCAAGTAGCAGCTCTTCTCTCTCCTGGCCCTGTCCTGGAGGGCAACGGGGCAAGTTGAGCATGGTCAACTTCCAGCCATCTCACTTCCCTGCTCCCGCTGCGGGAGGCTGGGATGCAGCCCCAGTGGCGCAGCACAGTACTTGACCAAAACCTGTATCTGCAATGCCACCAGCCTCTGCAAATTTGGCAGTGTGATATGACCGTGGTGACAGGAAATCACTGGCAAATCTGATTAGGGACACCACTGATTGGGAGAGACTGCCCATACGGCATGTCAAGTGCTGAGGGGCAGCATTTCAAGGAGTCCAAGTCAAGACTCCAGTTTTCCCTCTATTAGCAAAACTTCATCGCCTTCTGCCCCCTGCACTGCATCACTATCAACATGAGTACAATGGACTACATCAAAATTATTAAAGTCTTAATTTAGTTTTGTTTGACGTAATGGCCATGGGGTGCAAATGGGTTTATAGATTTTTAAAGAATTGACACATCCTCACACAGTTCTGTAAACTGGTATATAAACGTGGCAAAGGCCTCCAAGACCCAGTCAACTCAACCATCACAGCAAAACACATGCTTAGATACCACTCTGCCTTATGTGGCTGAAGTCTCGGTTTTGACAGGACTTAAAGCAGTGCTGTCTGGAAAGCTTTTATAGCAGAATCTTTGCTCCAACCTTGTTGAAAAGGTCAAGCACTATTTCTTTACCTCCTTGCCTTTCAGAGGTAGGCAGGTCTAAACCACAGAGATCTCCATTCTAACTTTCTCCTTGCCTCATTTAGTAACGTCACACCTTTTGTCAACTCAGGAAATCCTTTGGTTTTCAGTAATGAAGGTAGACTTAAAACCAAAAGCTAATCGCAGCCCTGAATACATCCAACATATTCTCAAGGGAGTTTTCTATCCCTTTTAATCTCGGAGAAGAAATGAAAATATCATAGATACCAGCCTAACGGTATTTTAAAGGAAATAACCAGTCTAAATAACGTTTTGCCCTCTTTCCTGCTTCACAGGAAGCATTCAGTCAGTCAAAAATAACATTTGGTATTTACGCACAATCCCAGCAAGAGCTCCAAAATCACCCCTCCTCCACCTGAGAGCCGCTGGCCGAAGTCGGCTCCTGTAGGAAGAGCAGGCAGTCGGTCACCCCATCGCAGTTGGGAGTTGCAGCAAACCTGCCCAGATGGAGCTGCTACCCACTATGCACAGTTCTCCTCAGCACGTGGCAATCAAGACTGGCTTTTTCTGGTTACGCTCTCTGAACCGTCACAGAGCAACCACCAGCCAGGCATCGTCCCCCTGCCTCATAGGTCGGGAGGAAGAGAAGTGCTTAGATCATGGAAAACGTATGGGCACCCAACTTCTACTTAGGTGCCTGACATCTATTAGCATCACCCAGTTGTAGGAATCTAGAGCGCCTGCTTCTGAGGGACATTATCAGTAACTGCCAATATACTCTGAAAGAAAAAGTAAGCTCACTTCTGAGAGTCACCTCTGACAATTTTTTCCCATTCCAGGTTTGAACAAGTCACCTGCAGGAGAATCTAAGCAGGCTGTTATCAGTCTCCTGTCACACATAGCTCTTCACCTGCTTCTTCTACCAACAGGTTATATTATAGTCTTTACATATCTTTAAGTCCTTTAAAATAATGGAAAGGAAACACAAGTTAGACTCATTTCGCTAGGCTTGTAGGAAAAAGATTTCCATCACTGCAATTTCTATAATAAATTTTGTTTTCTGCAAGAACGCTGCTGTTGAACACTATTTCTCAATGTGGCCAGGAGCTCTCACTAATTACAAAGCTGCTCTTCAGCTCCTCAAAGCTTTCCCGTTCCACCCCTAGGAAGGGATTGTCAGCAATTCATAGAGAGAAAATGCACCCCATATATCCCCACTATTTGCTTAGCTCTTCACCAACTGTTTGCAGATCAAACTTTGTATGTGATGTGCTAGATAACAGAGACAACCCAGAAGGGAAGAGCATATATAGTGTTTGCTAGTGTGCTGTCTTCTATTTCCTTTAGCCAAAAATCTCGTGAGGCAGCTGTATGGCACATTAAGAGATAGCTTTACGCAAAGGGCCTTTCTTTCAGAGGGGGTTTCTTTGAGCCTGTCTTGCAGTTCACGTTGCAGACCAGATCAAAAGATGTTTTCCTCTGTTTTAATAGAGAAATCTGAGACAGACTGTATCAGGGAAGAAAGGAAGTAAAAGAAAGACTGAGAGGTTACTTGGCAATTAGGCAATCTTGATTATTTCCTTCTTGTCTTGCTGAATCTTTCAGCTGGCTACTGGGTGGAAATGATTTTCTATTCTATTTGACACTGGCTTCACAGCTAATTTGGTTTCCATCTATCTGCCTAATCCATTTTACCTATCAGTTCTAATTTGGCCCTATCCCCATTTTTATTTGCATGCTTCCCATAAGCATAAACAATAACAATGACCTTTTCTTCTTATACAGGGGGGAAAGAAGGAGCATGTTTGTCAGGTGAGAGGCATAAGAGTAAGACCAAAGGTCCCACTGTGGGGAGGTCACACAAAGATGCAGGTGCCACCTTTGGCTGGGCAAGGATTTAGTAACCTTTCCTTCATGCACCAGAGAACTCCACTATACAGATCCAAGTTACTGGGACTGCTGTGTCATCTGTGTCACTCTACCTGATCAAGCGTATAATGCAGCTGCATACGGAAGTGATAGTGTCTTACAGAGAAGTTAGTATTTCTCTCAGGATTTTGAACATCAGATCAAAGCCTTTGAAATGGGCCATGTGTCCAAGGGACAGCTGGAGAAGAGAGTGGCAGATAATGGTAATGTGTCCCTCGATAGCTGTTTTCCTGAGCAGGTTTGCTGCCAAGTTCAACCAACGGGCGCTGCTTCAGTTATGAGGGCTCGCTACCGGATAGGGGAACTGCAGTCCCCATGGGGTACCCATGGCAAAACCATCAATCACAGTGTGGGCAATTCAAGCATCTGGACAAATATTTCTCACCATCACAGGAAAAGTATTCTTGCCAACACACCCACTGGACTTATTTGGTTTCTTCATAGAAGCCATCTCTATACTATCTTGGTCTATACCTTAAAAGAAGCATCAAGCTTCAGGGCAGAAAAGTTTCAAGTCAAAACTCTGCTATGACTAACAGCTTGCTTTTCCATAGCCTTGGAAACCCTGTGGCTCGTAATGTGCATGGGAGCCAGGATCGCAAGGCTCTTATTTCACATCTGCTACTGCTGCAGTGCATCTGCCATTCACAACCAACTATATATGAATCACTTCTTCCCTTTGGTGTGAGAAGCAACCTGAGGTCCTCAGTTTGAAAGGGGTAGAAACACAAGGTATTACATTAAGGCTCTGATTCATAATTAAGTAAGCCTTGAGACTCACCTGGGAATTTTGCCAGACAACTTTATACACTAGAACAGGGACTTTGAGAAACACATTTATGGTGTCACCCTGAAAACTAGAGGCATCTCCAGGTTGCAGGCCCCCAGAGCAGGAGCTTTTCTTCTGTAGAATGACCTCTTTCTTATAATAGTAGCTAGCCACTGGTAGAGACACTCAAATTGATCAGATCACAGAAAAAGCAAGAAGATTAATATCATTCCTATCTATCACTGCATTGGCTTCAGTGCATTCCTGAGAAC
>NW_009186945.1:67643-73704 GCF_000690835.1 Fulmarus glacialis | reverse complement strand
CCCTTGATAACTTGTTTTTTGAGATCTCCTCCTTTCTTGTTCAGACCCCTAACTCCTTAAATGCTCTCTCTCTGTTTTGCTGGGCTACTGCCTTCGTTAGAAAGATTTTCAGCTTTGATTAATTATTGAGCCCGTACTGCTGAGGGTTTTCTATTCTCCAGTTCTCATTACTGATGCCTTGCAGCCTGTGTGCTTCACTGGTCCCATTGCAGGATTTGATGGATGCACCCGCGAAGTTTTCCTGCCTGCAAAGCCAGTCTTGCCTTTTGCTGATTTTGTTTGGTGGGCAGGGAATTTCGCTCTTGGCTACAGTGAGCAGTAAAGCATACACACTGGGCAAAGCATTATTATTATTATGGTGGAAGCAGCATGAATTCTTGCTTCTTTGCTTTCTGCATATTTCCCATTTAAATCTGTTTCAAATATTCTCCCCAACGGCCATTTTATTTTCAAAGTTGCTGCATCTTCTTACAGAAGATTCACCAATACATTGCTCTCTCATGGGAAACCAATATTCTTTCTGGTTGTTTGCTTTAATTTAGAATGAAAGGCTATGCATAGTGAAAATATGTTTTGTTTTGTTTATACTCCTTGTGCTTGGCTGGATAATCATCACTAAGGTTGACCGAAACATTTTTCTTTGCTTTGATGAAATAAAACTGTTCTCTGTGATAACTCAGATTTAAGGTAAGGGTCTAATGCACTACAGAAGAGGTAGTCCGATGGAGTGCAGAGCCCGTAAGAGAGAACAAGCATGTGATAGGTCCTGTGTCACAGCTTCCATGAGGCCCTGAAGAGGCTCAGAGATTTAGAAACTGAACCTGAAGCAAGTGAAATGCCTTAACATTTTTGAGAGTCTGTCCTCCTCAATACTCATCATTTAAAGACAAATTTCTTTAGGCTGACTTACTTGCCCTGACTGGGGAGAAAGATGAGTGCTCAATCGTTTGCATTTCCCATGAGGGACACCTTGTTTTTATGATCAGCTCATTATTAAATAAAATCCATACCACAACATTATTTATTTCACAGTACTAAAGGGCCCAGGTGACAGTGGCTTGTGCTCCTAATACTTTTATCCAGTTGGGTATCAATCCTCTGTCCAGCAGTACAACAGTAGTCTATTGTACATTACCTTACTTATCCCTTAGCAAGCAACACAGATCAGCCTGGCTCTCGTTTGTGAGATGAATCAGCCAAACTATCTCAACACCTCTCTCACACAGCCCTGAACCCAGCAAGATACCAAACAGACAGCTATGTTTGGAGATCAGGGCTGTGAGCTTGCCTCAGCATACTGACTCTCACGTACGTAATCAAATTTTTTTTTTTCATCCAGCATCAATGTGCATCTTAGGCCCTGACAGCCCTGTGTTCAGCCACCATGGAGGAAGAAGTGGTAGTCAGGATCTGGCCTGGTGAGAGTAGCCAGGGCCGGACACAGCCCTGGGATGGCCAGACAGGGGTCTGGGAAAGGGGTTGAGGCCAGGCCAGGCCATCAGCCTGCAGGCTGGGGTCAGGATCAGCCTGGTGAGGGTACCCAGGGTCAGACATAGCCCTGTGAAGGCTGGGCAGAGCCATGGTGAGGGAGCTGGGCTGTGGCCAAGCTGGGGCATCAGCTGCAGGTTGGGGGTCCGGATTAACAGCGAGCATGGCCAGGCATGGCTGCGGCTGAACTGGAGATTGGCACTCTTCGTGTGATGTAGCTCAGGCAGGGGCTGAACTGTAGAGGTTCAGTTTAAAAGCAGGTCCCACAAGAAGGGCAACTGGTCATGTGGAAGCCTCTGACACTACTGCCTGGGACACTCTGTCCAAGGCCACCAAAAGAAGGGGGGCCATCCTCACTTTTGCACAGTCTCAAAGCTGGCTCTGAGCCCCAGCAGCCAAACCTCTGTGAGGAGGGATGCTATCAGCATCCCCTTCAATCTCCTCCTGCCTCTACTCTTTGTTAGAAACGTTCTGGAGCAACTGTCTGTGGTCAGCTTGAAAAACTCATACATCTTTCACTTTGCGGCAACAATGGAAACAAGAAAAGAACTAGATAAAAGACTAAAATAAATAGCTTTGACACAGATAATCAGTTGACTGTGCTTCACCATCAGCTGAAGTTGTGTAACTCTGTGGGCATGATCTTAACAAATACAAGGGACTAAAGCCCAATTTAATTACCACTGTGGATCAAGTCATTACCCCAAGGGCAGGAAAACACATGCAGACAGGCAGTGCTGGGTGACTTCCTAAGAAACTCATTAGCCCAAGCAGATGATACACGTACAGTCAGAGAGAGCAGTGGGCACTTGCATCCTCTTACATAGACATGCATGTATCCCACATGTACATGTATTCCACATGTACATGGACTCCTTTCTTTCCTTACTATTTCTCAATTCAGGTATTCCCTCACCATAATTACCTTGCCTGCTTTTAACCCATCCTGGACTGTGAAAACAGTTTATCAGAACCATCTGTCTTGAACCTACAGTAAAGTCAGAGAGGGTCATTAAGTTGTGTTTTGTTTCCAAGGCAGAAAAGGAGTATTATTAAAACATTGCAAATGCCAAAAATCAGGCTTAGATCCATCTGATACAGCACATCTCTAGTCTCTCTCCCAGCATTTGCTAAGAGTGTACACGAGGAGAGTGAGAAAACTACAGCCAACAGTAAATCCATAATCATTTAATCATGGGTCTGAGCCCTTCACAAAATTCGCATCAATGCTATTTACTTCAACACTCCAGCACACAGTGTGCTCAGCAAAAGCCTAGCGCAACACACACACTGCCTAGCAGCAAACGCCAAAAACATGGGCTTATGCCACGCATGCTGTAAGCGCAGCCCGACCCACGTGGAGAACCACAGCTGCCAGAACGCATGGGGACAAGGCTCAGGAAGCAGGTCCCATGTGACAGAAAACTCTCTATCATCAAAGTGACAACCTTCATTTCCTCGTTTGTACCTTCATCAGTTCAGAGCAAGGCAAACCGATATGGCTGACCATAAATGTGCACCTGACACTGCCCTTCGAACAGGCTCACAGGTCTACACACAAATGGCTCCTCTCCACTCGAGGAGGGATCGGAGCCCTGAGGATGCTCTGGCAGAGTAAAAGGCTTGTAAATCCCCTACCACCACCACTTCTGTGCTAGAGCTGGATGCCTGTGCCCTGCAACTGTGTGCTGACAAGGCTCAGCACCTTTCTGTATTTTAAAGGCACGCAGTAGCTTTCATCTGCAAGCCAATATTGCTGAGAAGGTCTGATGGGATCCAAAATAAGTAGCATAGCTTTTCAGACACAGCAGCAGTATTCTGATGGCATATTAAAAACCTGTGTAAATCATAAATCCCATTTCTTTAGGAATTGAGTCCCATCAGGGCACAGGGCTGAGCTATATGCTATTCTGCATATAGCTAGGAGATGATGATGATCTATGTAGGTAAGACGCAGACATTCTGTTGTGAGTTTTTTGTGACTGCTGTTGCTTTTTAAATAAAAATTGAAAATAATGGCTTAGGCTTCCCTGTCACACACCAGAGACAAAATTCTGCTCACTATTAATAAAGGTGCAAACAAATTTTTGCAAGCTCTGCATAGAACTGCCTTCTTCCGACCAAAGAAGAAAAATGAAGAGAAAATTTCTTACACATGGGATAATCACATTGCTGAAGCAAACACCTCTCTTAATGTTGTGAGCAATGCAACAAGCAAAAGGTATTTAGCTGAAGTGTGTGCATGTGTGCATGAGAGAGTGTGCGAGTATGACAGAGATTGAGTTGGTATGTGCTGAAAAGCGGGACAGGAGAATAGTTGATCCGATCCTCGTGAAAGCAAGCTACAAAAGCTTGAGGGAGTCAGGCTGCTGGCATGCAGGAGTGGGAACATTAATCCCAGAGTGTAGGCAGTGATGGACGGCAGGTGAGCAGATGGGGAGGCAGGTTCTGAGTGCAAAGATGACTGCTTGGAACAAGCTCTGTTTGAGCTCTGTGCTTGGCAGAATAGGGGCAGCAGTGCCTAGGGAATGAGCCCACAATAGCTTACCCAGCTCACTTTCAAGGTAGCAAGTTACCCAGCACTCCTGCATGCCAACAATCTCACCTTCTTTGGTCTTCAGCTTTGTCTTCAGCTCTCCTCAAAACAAAAGGTTTCCCCTTTTATGCATAAGCTGGGATATCTGATCAGCTCAGAAACTTGGATTTCCTTCAGCTTAAAATCTGCTGGGAGCAGGACAGCCCCGCTTCCAAAGGCAGGCACCTGGATGCCAAGATTCTCAGGCTGAAGTCCTTCTCCTTATTTCCCTGTGCATCATCCTCTCTCTCTCCTGCCTCACAGTTGGTTTGGGGTTATCTGCCTAGCTCTTGGACCCTGATCAGAAGCTGAGCTGGGGCCTGGCCTTTACCATCTGTCCAGGTGGCTCCTCTGCAGCAAGATACCATCCCACATGTCCTATACGCATCCATCAGACTCAGGCCTATGCCAGCTTGGCTCTGGGAATGAATTGCTGCACTCTCCTTATTTGAAAAGCAAGCTTGTGCCAACCACTCCATGATCTTCTAGACATGTGCTCTCCCTGGGCGCCCGGTACTTTCACAGTCGCCAAAGCACTTGCTGGCTACTGCACTTGGCTGCATGAAATCCTCAGAACTCCACCCTTCCTGGTTCCCACTGCAGAGTATTTTAGAGTAACAATCAGGGAAAATACTTTCTGTGTGTCCAAACCCTGTATTTTTTACTCTTTTTCCTAGAATCCGCCACAGTGAAGTTTCAAGGGACCAACAGAAAAAGAAGAATAAAAGCCTCTGCTTTTCTTCCACATACAAATGAAGAAAGTCTCACAATTTTTAACCTGACAGAAACATTCCACTGTTGGAATGGGGAAGGCCTTCTTTTTGGAAGAAATATGCAGGTGAGTCCCCTGTATCTCAGGGAGAGAAAACAGAAATAGAAAAATACCTTTTTTCCTTGCTAAGTCCTTAGATGGGGACAACTTGCTGCATATTTTCTGGGAGAAGAAAGATAAAAATCTCAGCTATTTAAGTCTGCGTGCATTTGTCTTCCACACAAAGCTGATAGTACTTTAGCACACATGCCGCGTACAACTGTGTCCGCAATTAATGAATACTTGCATCACAAGTGCATTCGACAGGAAAAAGGGATCCTCTTCTCCACTTTAGAGATGGGGGGGAGAGAGGGGGCAGGGAAGAGAACATGCAGTGTACAACATTAACCAATTTGCTTGAGACTACCAGGACAGTTGAGCTGCACAGCGAAGATTTTAATTTGCGCAGTACTGGTGCCTTCACCCGACTCCAGCCGTGGCCCATGAGCAGAAATGGCCAGGAGAGTGCTGAAGCTTCCTGTACGCCCTTGGCCAAGGAGGAGGGCTGCTCTGCTCCCGGCTGGGGCTGGATGCTTCCCTGGCCTTGTCTGTAAGGGACAGTGCCCCAGCAGACAGTCATCCTAGTCTAAAACAGCAGAGCTGTGTGGAGAGCGAATCTAACTGCTCTCACGGTTCCTCGTGCTGTACCTTGCCTCTCCTTGCTGGTCTCCTGCCTGCCTAGCATGCAGTTTGCTCATTCACTTGCTTGCACTTGCTCCTTCCTTTTCTCCCTCCAGCAGTGTCAGGGAGACAAGTGAAGGTTACTGTTTGGCATGTTTGTTTTTGCATTATTTATGTTGTAGAGGACAGAGTCAGACATCTAGAGGACAGTCTTAGGTCACATGTGAATCCTTCCAAATGGGACTCAATAGCACAACCAGCCAAGTAGAAAACAGACTTGGACAGCCCCGTGGAGGGAGGCAGCATTTGGAAAGGGATGTTGCGCATCTATCCGGCCAAGGTACCTGGCGACACCACGGGTCTGCTTGTGCCTCTACCTTCCCTCATTTTTTTCCCTTCTTTTTCAGACACCCCATAAGGGGGGTACAATCCTTTTTTCCCCCAGAACTAAGAAGTGTTTCAATACTGTACATGCTTCACATCCACAGGGCTGTAAGGAACTGGGATCTCCCCACCACCCCAATTCCTGCCCCTTTCCATGCAACACCTACTGCTGAAAGCGGACG
>NW_009186945.1:53688-67602 GCF_000690835.1 Fulmarus glacialis | reverse complement strand
CTGCTGAAAGCGGCTGCTCCTGGGTTGGTCGCATACATCTCGGAGTAGCCGTAAGCATCTCCTATACGTAGCCCCCCTGCCCGTTTCCTATGAGGCTGCCCATTGCAAAGGCTGGTGCTGGAGTACCTCTGAGTATCCCACAAGCAGTGCTCCTGTGCGGGCCCCCCGCACTGCCTACTGGGGGAGCCTGGCACTCGCATTAAGAATTCTCTGCTCACACTTCTTCCAACTTTGTTTCTCTCTGACCCCTACAGTATTTAATAATAAATAGCTATGCCATACCCCAACAGAACAGAGATTTTATGCTACTTATTTTCCCTCTATTTTCCAGCAAAGCTAAGTCTCCCTCAATTTCTTACTGAAAATGAAATGGGGACAGTACTGCTTATACAGCTGGAGATAGTGATCACCAGTGTACAGAGACTGACTTATCAAGCAGATTCTTAATGCCATAAAATCAATGGGTTTAGAAATTCTATTATCTTGCCTCTGATAGAACACGCCAAACTAAAGAAACTTCTTGCCCTTTTTCTTATTTTAAAAGCATACTTAAATATAACATTACTGCTGTCCCAAAACAAGTTTCCCCATGGTCCTCTAGTGGATATTACACCACAGCAAAGGAACAGACAGGCTGCGTAGCAAAACAGAAAGGCCAGTTTCTTTCTGGGTTCTACCAGCTATTCTGTTATAGTGATCTGAGGCTGCTGGATCTCCAGATTTGACAGCAGTAATCATTCCATACTACGTAGGGTGAAGGACTCTAAGAAAATTACTTTTGCAAGAATAAAATGCAACAAACCCAAATATATGGCTAGTGCAAACCAAAAAAAGATGCATGAATGCCTGAGAGGACTCTACAGTAGATCCAGGTGAGCGGAGCAGGTGTGGTATGCGTGTTCATCGGTCCAAACATCCAAGCAAGTGAAGAGAACATGGAAAGGAAGGTCTGTGTATAGAAGAGAGGTCACAGAGATCAGGACATTGGCAAATGATGGGAAATGGTCGATGGTCTAGTGAAAATCAAGCAGGACATAAGAAGCGAGCCAGATGAGAAAACATAAGGAGAGAATCAGATGGGATGCAAAGTAAACAGCTGCAGCAGCTGGATGGAATGCTAAGGGCAAATCAGACATGAAATAAAATGATACTTGGGTGAGAGCCGTTCAATAGGACACAAAGGGCTTGATTTTCCCTTAGATTCAGCCTCCAACTATTGACTAGGCAAATCTTAAAAATTTGTACCAGATCCCTTAAATCCCCGAAGTGTTGTAAACAGAACCTAATGTAAAATGAATTTTCTCATTTCAGTCCTCTTTTTTCATTCCCCCTACTCTTCCCCCCCACTCACCCTCCCCCACCCCGCAAAAAAACTCCATCAGAAAAGGTAGGTGGTGGCTTGGCATTTGGATAACAAACATGCAATTCTGGAAATTATTTTTTCCTAGTTTGGCAACAGATACGAGAACCTGAAGAAATAATTTCCACTCACTGTGATCCAGTATTGTCATTTGCAACATGGGGTTGCCCTACCTATCTATAAGGCTGAGTGAGATGTGGTGAAGGTAAGGTATAATGTAAGTGCTATCATCTTCCATGTCACCTGAAAGAAAATGGAATCCAGAAAAGTAAATCATTTCCTGTGGGTCACATCAGTGGAGCCCCATCATGCATGCTCTGAATGAGCGTGATTTAATCATGGAATAGATCCAAAAGGAAGAGTTGTTTTGACCCGATTAGTCTATCACAGTAGCACACTGCACTATAAATTGTTCTCAGGCAATAAGCAACAATGACTTATATTGAAACGCTGGCTACTTCTAGCTAACAAAGGAGGTGTGTGGATTTGAAGACTCTGACATTTCATGGAACAACCAAGCAATCAGCCAAGGAAGACGACAGCAACAGACTGATCAAGATACATTTTCTGTAGCCTCACAATCAATGCATATAAAGGCAGTTTCTGCAGATGGCTTGTGGAGTACCACTTGTATGTTATTCAGCTTTGATGTGTCTTGCTGCATCTACATTAAAAATGCTTTGTGATCATGAGACCTGATTTCCACTCCCATCCAGCCATGCAAATGTTTATAAAAGAAAGCTTTCATTGCTAGATTGCTCTATACAGGAGCACCCAATTTCGTTCAAGAATTCAGGCAGTTTGGGTGGGGGTAGACTAAGACAGAGACCCATGTGCAATCAGAATAAAAATCAGACTGCCTCTCAAGACTTAGGTTTGTTTGACCAAACTGAATAAATGAAAATTTGGATCCGGACACCTCCCAGGCTTTGTAGAAACTCAGGCCCATGTCCTCTGTGATTAAATCCATCCCCTACTTCTTCCTGGAGATGTCTTCTGAGCTGAGATCTGAGGGAGAAACCATTTCCCTTGCATGAAAAACACACAAGTTAAAAAAGGGTCTTTGAAGAAGAGAGTTTAAACTGCTGGACAACTTCTAAAGCAGAAGCAGTCAAACAGCAAGATCATTTGTTCTGGATCTAACACCTTGCCTTCCCTTCTTCTTCGTTATCATCAAAAGCTTCTGTGTTTGTGGGAAAAAATCTCTCCCCCACCACCAGCCCAGCCTTTCCTGCCGTGAGGTCACAGCCCTGTCTTTGTGACACAGCTGTCTGTTGCCATGGAAGTGTTTGTGCTTTCACAAAGTCAGCACAGCGATGACTTCACAAGCAAGGTCATGGAGGAGCAGATGGGCTTGCGAGGAGGGTGGGAGACAGACCCCTTGTTTAAACACAAATAGCAGTGATAATTAATTAACCAAAATAGCAGGGGAAATTATGAAAAACATGTGAAAGGTAAATGGATTTCTGTTTAGCTGTCTTTCCCAAGAGGCTAAATGTCTCAATTGCAGAGGGGATATTTTTACAATGAACTAACAAAACAAAGACATTTTCTCTGGTTTCTTCAAGTGGACGCTCTTGGAAAGAAATGTGAACAGAGCTTACACTTTGCCACCCTTCTGCCTTCCCTTCTCATCACTACTTGTTGACCTCAACCAAAAGATCAATATTTTCTATCAGAACCTCCAGTGCCTGTATCTTTTCAGCATACAAGGGCTGTGGTGGGAATAGACAATTATTTAGACAGGAAGTTTATTGTTCTGCAGTGGCTTAACAACAAACATGCTCTGTTTATATAGGAAACTGTTACATGTTTATTCTTCTCCTGACTGCCAAAGCCAAAAGCTTGTCTTTGGAGTTGACCAAGGTAGCCGCCTTCTTTCTTCAAACATACAACGTTTGCATGATAAGGAATTTGCAGCCTAACTATGTTCTTACTTCCACGTAAGCTTTTACCTTTTGCCATAGCAGTGCTGGTTCTGCTATACACCTTAGTATTGTTGCCCGAATCAGCAGATTTCATTCCAAAACACGAAAGAGCAAGTTACTCAGGTAAGGTCAATATGCAAGTGAATCCATGGAATACTTCTGAAGAACCTGCACGGCATTAAGTACAAGAATTGTTCTTTCTTCATTCCTTCTCTGGACTGCTTTTGCATCACACATGTGGGTCAATATACATTCATCCATCTAAGATTTAAGGGGAAAGTGACCATCTGGTGCATATTCTCTTCATTGTTTATTCTGTGAATAAACACATAATTCTGCCTTTTTACCTTTCAAGTGAGAGCTGAGATACTTAAAAAAAATAAAATTCTATGCTTAAAAGAAGAGTAGGAAACCTTACCAGAAGGCAAGGTGTTTTTTTGACTGGCAGTTCTTTCATACCAAAGAAGCCTGGAAAAGCAAACAGCCAAGAGATGCTATTCAGACACTTTTAAATGAGTTCAGGAGAACTTCTACAAGAAAAGTGAGGGTCTCAGTAGGTTTTCTACTACATACAGGACTCTGTCCATCCAGCAGTTCTACCTTTGTTCTCTACTTAGAGCTGTGAACCTAACACAGACATTGTTAGGTTGTCAAACATAAGCACCCAGATTCACAGGACAATCATTGAGATTGGAAAGTGTCTCTGGAGGTTGTCTAGTCCAGCCCCTCTGCTCAGAGCAAGGTTAACTAGAACAGGTTGCTCAGGGCCATGCCCAATTTTTAAGGTCTCCAAGGATGAAGACTCCATAACTCTCTGGGCAACCTGTTCCAGTGTCTGAGCACCCCTGTAGTAAAAAAAAAAAAAAAATTCTTACATTTAAATTGAATTTCCTGTGTTGCAATTTGTGCCCACTGCCTCTTGTACCTTCACTGGCTGTCACTGAGAAGAGTGTCTCCAGTTTTCAGTCCACTTTGCTGACAACTTATCTAGTCCACACTTCATCAGTTCATCAATGAGGATCTTATGGGAGACTGTCAAAAGGCGAGACAGTGTCAAAAGGCGAGACAGTGTCAAAAGGCGAGACAGTGTCAAAAGGCGAGACAGTGTCAAAAGGCTTTCTAAAGTCAAAACAAACAATATGCCCTGTCAAGATCTCCAATATACACCCATTCACTGAACTAGTCATTGCATTGTAAATGCATGCTGACTACACCAAATCACCTTTTTGTCCTTCAAGAGTCTGGAAGTGGCTTCCAGGATTATCTGCTCCATCACCTTCCCATGGACTAAGGTGTGGTTGAAAATGCTGTAGTTTCCTAATCTTCCTCCTTGCCCTTCTTGAAGACAGGTGTGACACCTTCTTCCAGTCTTTAGGAACTTCCCCCTGTTGCCAAGACCTTACAGGAGTAATCTAGAGGGGCTTCGCAATGACATCAGCCGTTCCCTCAGCATTCATGGATACATCCTGTCTCATGGTCTTGTTTGAGTCCAGTTTGTTTAAATAACCTGGTCCTGCTCTACCAGGGGTAAATCTTCATTGTGCCAGAGTTTCCCACAGTTCTCAGAGGCCTGGGATTCCTGAAGGCAAATTTTCCTAGTAAAAACCAAGGTGAAGGCAGCATTAAGTACCTCAGTCATTTCTAAATCTTTTGACATCAGGTCCCTGCCCCATTCAGCAGTGGCCCCACATTTTCTTACATCGAGCACACAGAAGGTTTTTAAAGAAACCTTGCTGTCTGCAGGGTTAAATTAGCTGATACTATTATTTCAAAAGGAGCCCCACCTTCTACATATCATGGTGAGGCACCCTGGTTACAGCTGTCTTTTTTTCAACATTGCTAATACATGGTCTGGGGGTAAGTTACTGCTGCCTCCTATCAGATAATTAGTCAGTAAATCATTCAACCAACTGCAAGGTATAGAGCAAGGACAATGTTTCCAAACCACATTATCATCAGACATTTATATTGCACTTTATCGCAAAGGATTCGGAAGATTTACATATACCCTGTAGAATACTGGCCTGTTTTTTACACCTGCTGCTAAAGTGCAGCCATCTTTGGAGTGGGATGACTGTGGGTTTTTAAGTGCCGTGTTATGGAATAAGCTTATCACAGGAAATTGGGCAGATGACTTCTGTATCTACTTGAAATCTTTAGAAGAGTTCAAGGAGAATAATGGTTTAAGGTGGAATTTTGCAAGGAGACTGCAGCTAAAAACCAATGCTTCCAGTTGTAAGGTAGTTATCCCAATTTACAGTAACATGACTTTTTACAGGGTTTTGCAATTAGAATGTAGTAAATACAGTGTAAAAGAACAGGTTTGCAATTTATTCATGTTTTAAACTGAGTTTTACTCCATCTCTTTGGTACACTTATCTGCCATCCAAGCACTACCAAACAACACCTCTAATTTAAGCCTGACATGACAGCTCTGGTGAAAGCCACCAAGAAGAACTAAGAGCTTGAGTCCTTTTGTGTTTTTGTTAGCTTTGGTCATAAAAGGAGATGGAGTAAAATCATTGTGTGGCTTTGGTGCCTCTGTCAGCTAGACTTAATTCAGCAATACAGAGAGGGCAGCCCGGTGACAAAGTGGGAACAACGCTAACATCTAAGTCACGCAAACAGGCACCATCCATGACCAGATCTCACTTTTATGTGAAATGCATGCCATCTTAATGTCACATTACTTTGTGATATTACACAAAACTGTCTCACTAAGCAACAGTATGACTTCCTTTCACCATGTTATGTCGCATCACTATCTGAGGAGCAAAAGCATCACTGTTTATTGAGCCATCTCAGCACCACCTTCTGCAACGACCAACCTTTTTATGGTAGTGGCTCATCCAAGCCATGAGAAGATACAATGCTAGCCCAGGAGAACTCCCAGTGAATACTTTAGGAAGCAATGCACTGACCTAGGTTGACACTCAAAAGCTCAGAGAACAAAAGCTTCCAAAATCTGGCAGTTCTTTATTCAACCCCCCCCAAAAGTTCTAAATTTCACAGGCATTTATATTTGAGGTTCCAGTCTGGATCACCACAGATGGATCAAATTTAGGTAGAGTTTTGCAACATTGTCTACATCAAGCTTATTTCCAAATAGATAAGTAATGAACAAGAACTGATCATTCAACTGATGCTTAAAACCCAGTGGGGCCATTATTTTCAAGTACTATGGCTTCTCCACAATCCAAGAATCCTGGTCATCATCACTAGAAATCTCTACGTAAATTTATAAAGCCAAGAAGAAAGCTATTTACCTAGTGCCCTGATGGGCAGGAATGGCAATGACTGCTGAAGAATTTCCCCTTCCCAGTAGCCAGCTCTCATCTAAGTCTAAATTCCAACAGCAATCCCAAAACTCGTTTGGAAGGGAAAGATCTCCCAGGATGTGAAGGATCTCTGTTTTGCTGCTTTGCTACAGACTTTCTGGGCTTGGTTCAGTTGCCCAGACAGAAGTAATTTGATTTGCCCTACTGTATGTGAGGTATTGGCACAAGGCTGGCAAATATGAAAACAGATCTATGGGAGACCTCCTCTATTCTGAAGCAGGCAAGATATCCTAGGGCATCTCAAAAGGTAGCAGATGATTTCTGGTGTGTCAACATTAGCGTTATGGTTCAGAGCATAAATGTGCTATTGAAGTGAATCATCAGGTCATCCCCATTCCCCGAGTCCGGACTGTGGAGCTGCCTGTAAGTACACAGACTGGATTTCTTTCTGCCGAAAATAAGATGCACGTCGTAGGTACTCCACCTATTCAATTCACAGCTAGATCTAGTTCAAAGCAACCCCCCTGGAAATTTTTACAGTCAGGTCCTCAGTCCTGATGTTTCAACTTTATAAATCTACTCCTACAGGTCTGCATTATTCCTAATGCAGACACAGGCAAATCACTAGTCTCTAATTCCTTAACTAGACTGTCCTAATTACAAACTGGGATAAGTGTTCTGGTCTACCTGTGGGGTATTGTGTGGATAAGTAAATTCAAGAGTGCAGGGTGCTCTGATACTGCTGGAATCAGAGATGTATGTGTAAGAGAACAGGAACTGGAAGAACCATTGTGTAAAGAAATGCAGTCAAATCAGAGATTCCAATTTCCATCTATGCCCGAACAGGTCCTTGGCAAGGGCAAACATATTAACAGTGCCAGTCCCACTGCTGACATCAGCATCATGACTGTGCTGCTCCCCATGCCCTCTCATGCTTCCAATAATCTTTCACTGAAAATGACATTCTTGATGTTAAAAAGAACAATATGTATTGAGAGGAGGATAGGTAGTTTTCACCTTCTGCTTACAGAAAATGCCTCCGCCACTGGCTTCCCTCCTCTGATCCTTGCCCACTTTCCCCCTGAGATATACCTACACATACGCACACTTCCTCCTCTTTGAAGAAAACCTGCTATTCCCTCAAGCCTTTTGCTAGCCTAAATTGAAGTTTGCCAAGCAGAACTAATACCAGCTACTTGTAGATCAGTCCTACTTCCCTCGTGCCACTATTATGAGGGAAGGCAAGAGGAAGAATGGCCAACTAAATATGACTGCCAGAGCTTCTTCAGCTAAAGAGAAGCCCCACTGTCTTTTCTCATGATCTTATTTTATGTCCTCATCCTCCTCCCTTTCTTATGGCAAGTCCACTGAACCACAGCTTGGAAGATCCATTTTTTACTTTTTCTAGGGCTATAAAACTATGTTCAAGTTGAGTCATAGGACAGTCTAGATCTATTTGTCTTAAAAAATTGCTATGACATGGCCAATATATTGGGGCTGAATCAGGACCTCCTGGAGTAAAAAGAGAGCTGCAGAACCATGGTTTCCCAGCTGGGGGTACAGTATATACAAACCTTCTTTAGAAAGGGGCAATGAAAGAACACTTGTTCACTCCACCTTACACACCCTGCTGGCAATGGGCAGAAGTGATAGCAACCACAGGAAAAGTGCTTTTAAGAGATACAGTAAGAGCTCTTCGGAAAAACTACATGAAAATAACACTCCAAATTCCTTCCTCCATCAGAAATTAGATAGTGGGAGAGATGCCAATCTTTTTGGAGGACACCCCAGGAACAGGTTTGTGGTGCATAAAGGTAACCTTTTTTCTTCAACAAGGAACGCTTCTCAGAGATGATATACAGTGGTTCCCATGTTTGGTGGGGTGGGATAGCTCAACTCCCCCTATAGCCTGTTCTTCCCATTCAAAAAGCCCTGGTGGTGACTTTTTGCATGGGCTGGTGCCATGCAAACGCAAAGGAAGCTGGCGTCAGCCAATGCACCCCTGAAGTGAGACGAGCGGTGCCAAGCAGTCTGCACTGTGCATCTAGTCCTTGACTTCTCATTCCCAAAACGGCCAAAAGACATTCAAACGATTTCATGCACATGTGCATAAACTTCCTCCAACCCCCTCAAAACATGCTAATATCAAGTAGTGAAGAACTTGTCACTGCTACACCAAGGGGCAGCTGAAAAATTCCCCTATTACAGTTCCCTACAACCACACACACACAGTGCCTCTGAGGTCAAGAATAAAACCCCTCAAAATGGGTAGCAAAGCAAATAAACTGGCACTGAAGCTTGAGACGATGAAATAGCATTGCTATAAAGCCCTGACATGCTCAAATCAGGAAGATACAAAACCTGGTCAAAATAATAGCTATATGTGCAGTTTTTCTCTCTGCTGTTAAAAAGTGTAGAGAATAAAAACAAAAGAGAAGGGGAAAATGCATTTAGATAATTAGCCTTCGAGTCCTGTCTGTTTGGGTGGCTTTTATTGCAGTTATAGGTCTGCCTCCGAGCAAGCATAGATATTGGCTATTAACCCTATAAAGCATTTTTCATTGCTGAGTACTCAGGTTTTGTTGAGATCCAATACTAAACTGTTATACTACCTTCCTGTGAATCAAATAGGCTGTGATTCAGTTTCCTAAATATAGGCAGCTGATGCCATCTTAGGGATGTAGGGTATCCTGCTTGGATGTCTTGAAGAGCACAGGCCATGTGTTATATGTGCTGGCCTTCAATGGATATCTCAGATACCCCAGAGAGTGTAAACCAGTACTAGATAGCTGTACATAGGTAACACAACCACTCATGTACTGACCCATTTGGTACACAACCTCCAGAATACAGCTTTTTATCACCAATATCCTACACTAATTATTCATTACCTAAGTAGAAAAGAGGGGAACAGTTACCATTAAACTTAGTATAGCATGAGGCTTTGGGCTCAGGGAGGGGGGACAGAAGAAACCGGTGTGCCTAGGTGGGTTCAAATCGCTCTGCGCACAACTGTGTAGGTGTTTTTTCACACTACAGCTTAAAACTCAGATAACACCCACTGGTTTAAAAGGCACAGCTCTCTAGCTAACGCTGTGCCCTCAAGTAATCCACAGCCTCAAGCTAGTAGAGTCCAAGGGTTATGGAAGAGCAAAATAGTAGGCTACAAAAAATTACAGAAAGGAAGACTACTTGGGCCAGAAGAGATGCAAGGGTCAGATCCCCAATATACACCCTGTATTGCTGCTAAATCAGTTTTCTGCTCTTGGGGTATTCTTTTGCTTTTTAAATTGGTAGCCCATAGACAGTGTGTGTGAAAATACACTTATACTTCTTGGGGGGTTTTGGTTTTTTTATTGCTTGAGGGTGTCTGTATGAATGCTTCCACAGACACGACTGGCTGTGCAGGCAATGGCTGCAGGCACTGTGGTAGCTGTGTGTTCTGCTATTAAATTCAGTGTTTGTGGACACCTGAATGTTTGTGTGCAACCACATGTGCCCTACTTTCACTGTTAGGACAGATGCATGCATTTATATTGGAGAAAAAAATACCCCCCCTCTTGTCTACTGGAGTGTTGCACGATGCAAATCCAGGCGGCAGCAGCAGGAGGATGCAGATTTCCCCTGCCTCTCCTCCTCTTTCCCTCCTGTCACTCAGACGATAATGATCTGTGTTGTGGGCATTTGCTGGAAAGCTTTAACGTAACCATTATTTTTTAGGTTGCTGGAATTGAGGTGGGCGTCAAGGACTCCAATGCATACAAATAAGCTCAGATCCAAGCAAACTCCATCTTGTCTAATCTTCACTGAGCAGTAATCTGGGAGGCACCTTGCTTGCTCTCATTTCGTATGGAAGGAGAGCAAGTGCACCACAGTGCCCGTATTACTGAAGTCTGGATTGATCTCACCTGTTCACATCCCGAGGTTTCCTGATCCTTCTCTACCTCAATAGCTATAATCTGTCCTAGGAAGTATTATTCACAATGAGACAACTCCACCCACCCATTACTGGAGCAGCAGAGGCAAAATTTATTTCTACCTTATCGAGTCCACAAACGCATGCTCAAAATAGACACAAATCCAAGCTGCAAAATTGGGAATTTTGCTGGAAGCTTCTCCAAGTTTCAGATGCAGAGGCTGCATTTGAACCCATGGTTTAAGCTTGCTTATTTAAATACAGAAGTTTACGGCCTCTTTTTAAAACAGATGAGTTGGAGAAAATAAAAAATTGATGGAAAGTTGTTTGTTGTTTTTTTTTTTAATGCACTCTGTTATTGACTGTGCAAACCTTGCATGTTCTCTCTCGGCACACGATCACACCCTCGAATGATAGCACACAGTTCTCTTGCAGTTTCTGTATCCCAAGTAAGGAACAAAAAATCCCTGTAAAAAGGATATTCGTGCAATGGGAGAACCTTCGAGGAATGGAAGAAAGAACTGAGCAATGTGGAATGTATTCTCTCCATGGTCCAGAAGTGTACAAATAAAGTGATACTTGTCAAAAGTCAAGATATGCCAGACCTTGCAAAGGATACTTACTATCAAAACTAGTAGAAAGACTCTTTGGTCATATTAATAAAAGGACAGCAAAGGAAAAATAAGCACGAATGCTATGCAGTGGGCATGCAGTAGAGACTGAAGATAATCTGTGTGCATGCCAAAAAGTAAATGAAGACTTGGCTTAATTTTTTAATAGCGATGATGATATTGAGTGTGGGACAAAGGCAGTATAGCTAATGGGAATGCGAAAATGGAAATGATAATTCCTGGAGTGGAGTAAACTCCGAGATCATTCTGCAGAATTTTCACCCCAGAATGTTTAAAGAACTGATAAGGGATATTGCAGAATAAGCTACAAGGTTCTCAGTACACCTACCAATAGAGAAGGGTATTATATGACTGCAGAATACCCGATTTAAAACATACAGGTAAGAAAAAAAGAGAAAGTGACCTGGGCAACTACAGATTTAGTTATATGATCCTGGCAGTACGCAAAGCTTTGGAATACATGCAGAAGTAATTAAAGACATCAAGGTAAGTGGAAAATAGGATAAAATGCAGCATGGCTTTTCCAAAAGCTCCAAACAAACCAACTGCCTTTTCTGATAACTGATTTTTTAAACAAAAGAAATGCAGTAAAGACTAATCTATCACCATTTAAGTAAAACATTGGGTACAGTGTCTTATAGGGGATTATTAGTTAAGATGTAGATGATAGCATTAGTAAAGAATTTTAAGGCAAATAAGGAATTGATGAAAGAGATGACAACTGGTCAGGCTGAAAGGGGAATTTATTAATAGAGCTCCTCAAGGACTAAGACCAATTTTATTTAATATTTTCATGATTGATCTGAGCATAAGAGTGTGCTATTGAAGTGAACCAATGACACATAGCTGGAAAACAGCATCAATGCAGAGGGACACGGAGACGTATAAACAAAGAACTGCCTGACCTTGAGGACTGGACAAACAGAAATGAGAAAAGCACAAAGTGCAAGGTCAGGCACTACAGCAAAAGTTTCTCATGCAAGTGGGGAGCTTGTTAGTTGGAAAGAATAGTGGAGCAGACAGACTTGGGAGCACTAACACCTCATGGGGTGACTATGTGTATTGACAAAGAAATGAAAATATTATAAAAAGCACTGGTGAGATCTCATCTGAAAGAGGGTATAATTCTGGTTACTCACTTTGAAGAGAGCTTGCTCCGGTTTTGTTCTGGTTTGAACTGCTCTGCTTGGATAAGCCAAGGCACAGAAAGTTCATGTTAGAAGGTGGCTAAAAGAGCTGATTTTAAACTGCTGCCCAGATCAGGATGAAATGTTGCTGGCTCTGGAGAAATGCTTAATTATACAGAGATTAACTGCTTTGCTCTCTTTTTCTCTGTTTGCTTGAAAGTTTCAAATGGCAAGAAGCAATATGGCATCACAGCCTCCACTGAATCTGTACCGATTCATCCTGACCAGGAATCTGATCCTTCTACCTTTTCTCCTGATGAGGATATCAGATCCTTTTGCCTTTTCACCCACCCCAGTAACTCAGGCCTTTCATTTACCCTACCACCCCAACACTTGTTGCTAAGGATGAAGAAATAAACTCTACAAAAGCAGCGCTGGAAGAGAAACCCTTGATAAACAAATCTTCTTGCATGAATAGGAGAACATGTAGTTCTCATAAAAATGGTAATTAGAGCCCAGCATGAGGAGGCTGATTTTTTCATAATAATAATAAAAAAAAAATCTCCAAGAGCATTCATTCAGGAGGAAGTTATATTTGCCAGCATTATTACTATTATTATTGTATTACCACTAATAACAATGATAAGGCTCTTGCTAAGGGACAGGACCTTCTATGTAACTAAGTAAACATGCCTAAAAAGGGCTCCCCTTAAGGCATGTCTTCAATTAATAAAGACGACTGACAGATCTGCTTATAGCCCACTGCAAGGTACCAACTGATTGCCTCTCTCTAACAACTGTTTAATTTGCTTTTCCCTTACCAGTTACACTGTGCAAAATCATTGGCCTCTGCCACGCAATGACAAAGCAGCTGGCATTTGCGTAGGCAGACCTTTGCTGGTCCAGCCTTATCTTCTCACATACCCTGTCTTCCTACCCCCATCTCCTCCATCAATTTATTTGTCCCCTCCCTCCCCCCCAACACAATGCCTGCACAAGGCACCGCTGTTAATTTAGCCAGGAAATGGTTTGATGGTGATAGGGAAATAAATTGATCAGACCTTCTGAACAGCAGCCATGGGAAGAAAGAAACACCCCTAGCCATTTCTCAGTGACCTCTCCCTGTGCTTAAAGAAAACTCATAAGCTCTCAGCACGAATTAGCATGGCCTCATTATAAAAACAGAATTGGGGTCAGAAGAAACTAAGATGGGTAAGGGAAAAAAATCCCATCAAAAGCAACATCAGAGACAGAAATGCCCTAACTGGGGAGGGCAAAAAAAGCGAAGCTTCAGAGGAAAGGGAGAGACTAGAGGCAGAAGAGAGGCAAGCACAGCTTTCTTAAAAAAACAAAAAAGGCAAGTTCCCCCTGAGCTGGAACAGCCTCGATGTCAAGCTGGGCAGTCCTGCGGAAAAGAGTTTACATATTTGCATCCTCCACAAATCGCCTTTTCCAACCCATTTGCAGTCATTGCTGCCAAGTGGCCTGGTCAGTTGCTGTTTGATGGCCTGTGGAAAAGAGGGGGGTCTTAAAAGACCACAGTCGCACAGTCTAGTTTCTAAGGGAAGAAAATGAATGACAACTGCAGCGCTGGCATTCAGTGTAGAAAAGACCCGTCTGTCCTACCTGCGCCATATTTATTTCACAAGTATGACATTGGTCTGCACTGTAAC